>NC_088321.1:9780868-10080868 GCF_910592395.1 Lineus longissimus
ATCTCGACTCTGTATAACCAAAATGAGCGTGATTTGACGCGACGAGCGCACTCGCCAACCGACTTTCATCGCCGACCGACTTTCATCGCCGACCGACTTTCATCGCCAGTAGTGTAATATCGCTATCAAATGACAAATTATCATCGCAGAATGTCAAAATTGTGATCTCAGATTGTCAAATCGGTCATCTCGACTCTGTATAACAAAAATGAGCGTGATTGGACGTGACGAGCGCCATCGCCGACCGACTTTCATCGCCAGTAGCGTAATATTGCTAGTCTTATTTCAATTAATCATCGCAGAATCTCTAAATTGCGGTCTCAGTTGGTCCAATTGAGCATCTCGACTCTGCATAACCAAAATGAGCGTGATTGGTCGCGACGAGCGCGATCGCCGACCGACTTTCATTGCCAGTAGTGAAATATCGCTATCGAATGACAACTTATCATCGCAGAATATCGAAATTGTGGTCTCAATTTGTCAAATCGGACATCTCGTCTCTGTATAACCATAATGAGCGTGATTGGTCGCGACGAGCGCCATCGCCGACCGACTTTCATCGCCAGTAGTGAAATATCGCTATCGAATGACAACTTATCATCACAGAATATCGAAATTGTGGAATCAATTTGTCCAATCGGTCATCTCGACTCTGTATAACCAAAATGAGCGTGATTGGACACGACGAGCGCCATCGCCGATCGACTTTCATTGCCTGTAGTGTAATATTGCTAATCTAATGACAAGTAATCATCGCAGAATCTCGAAATTGCGGTCTCAGATTGTCAAATCGGTCATCTCGACTCAGTATTACAAAAATGAGCCTGATTGGACGCGACGAGCGCCATCGCCGACCGACTCTCATCGCCAGTAGCGTAATATTGCTAGTCTAATTTCAATTAATCATCGTAGAATCTCTAAATTGCGGTCTCTGTTGGTCCAATTGAGCATCTCGACTCTGCATAAGCAAAATGAGCGTGATTGCTCGCGACGAGCGCACTCGCCGACTGACTTTCATCGCCGACCGACCTTCATCGCCAGTAGTGTAATATCGCTATCAAATGACAACTGATCATCGCAGAATCTCAAAATTGCGGTCTCAGTTTGACCGTAGGTAATTTCGACTCTGCATAACCAAAGGGAGCGTGATCGGTCGCGACGAGCGCCATCGCCGACTTACTTTCATCGCCTGTAGTGTAATATTCCTAGTCTAATGACAAGTAATCATCGCAGAATCTAGAAATTGCAGTCTCAGATTGTCAAATCGGTCATCTCGACTCTGTATAACAAAAATGAGCGTGATTGGTCGCGACGAGCGCCATCGCCGACCGACTTTCATCGCCAGTAGTGTAATATCGCTATCGAATGACAACTTATCATCGCAGAATATCGAAATTGTGGTCTCAATTTGTCCAATCGGTAATCTCGACTCTGTATAACAAAAATGAGCGTGATTGGACGCGACGAGCGCCATCACCGACCAACTTTCATCGCCTGTAGTGTAATATTGCTAGTCTAATGACAAGTAATCATCGCAGAATCTCGAAATTGCTGTCTCAGATTGTCAAATCGGTCATCTCGACTCTGTATAACAAAAGTGAGCGTGATTAGACGCGACGAGCGCCATCGCCGACCGACTTTCATCGCCAGTAGCGTAATATTGCTAGTCTAATTTCAACTAATCATCGCAGAATCTCAAAATTGCGGTCTCAGTTGGTCCAATTGAGCATCTCGACTCTGCATAACCAAAATGAGCGTGATTGGTCGCGACGAGCGTGATCGCCGACCGACATTCATCGCCAGTAGTGAAATATCGCTATCGAATGACAACTTATCATCGCAGAATATCGAAATTGTGGTCTCAATTTGTCAAATCGGTCATCTCGACTCTGTATAACCAAAATGAGCATGATTGGTCGCAACGAGCGCCATCGCCGACCGACTTTCATCGCCAGTAGTGTAATATCGCTATCGAATGACAACTTATCATCGCAGAATATCGAAATTGTGGAATCAATTTGTCCAATCGGTCATCTCGACTCTGTATAACAAAAGTGAGCGTGATTGGACGCGACGAGCGCCATCGCCGACCGACTTTCACCGCCAGTAGTGAAATATCGCTATCGAATGACAACTTATCATCGCAGAATATCGAAATTGTGGAATCAATTTGTCCAATCGGTCATCTCGACTCTGTATAACAAAAGTGAGCGTGATTGGACGCGACGAGCGCCATCGCCGACCGACTTTCATCGCCAGTAGTGTAATATCGCTATCGAATGACAACTTATCATCGCAGAATATCGAAATTGTGGAATTAATTTGTCCAATCGGTCATCTCGACTCTGTATAACAAAAGTGAGCGTGATTGGACGCGACGAGCGCCATCGCCGACCGACTTTCATCGCCAGTAGTGTAATATCGCTATCGAATGACAACTTATCATCGCAGAATATCGAAATTGTGGTCTCAATTTGTCCAATCGGTAATCTCGACTCTGTATAACAAAAATGAGCGTGATTGGACGCGACGAGCGCCATCACCGACCAACTTTCATCGCCTGTAGTGTAATATTGCTAGTCTAATGACAAGTAATCATCGCAGAATCTCGAAATTGCTGTCTCAGATTGTCAAATCGGTCATCTCGACTCTGTATAACAAAAGTGAACTTGATTAGACGCGACGAGCGCCATCGCCGACCGACTATCATCGCCAGTAGCGTAATATTGCTAGTCTAATTTAAACTAATCATCGCAGAATCTCAAAATTGCGGTCTCAGTTGGTCCAATTGAGCATCTCTACTCTGCATTACCAAAATGAGCGTGATTGGTCGCGACGAGCGCGATCGCCGACCGACTTTCATCGCCAGTAGTGTAATATCGCTATCGAATGACAACTTATCATCGCAGAATCTCAAAATTGCGGTCTCAGTTTGACCATCGGTCATCTCGACTCTGCATAACCAAAGTGAGCATGATTGGTCGCGACGAGCGCCATCGCCGACCGACTTTCATCGCCAGTAGTGTAATATTGCTAGTCTAATTTCAACTAATCATCGCAGAATCTCAAAATTGCGGTCTCAGTTTGTCCAATTTAGCATCTCGACTCAGCATAACCAAAATGAGCGTGATTGGTCGCAACGAGCGCCATCGCCGACCGACTTTCATCGCCAGTAGTGTAATATCGCTATCGAATGACAACTTATCATCGCAGAATATCGAAATTGTTGTCTCAATTTGTCCAATCGGTAATCTCGACTCTGTATAACAAAAATGAGCGTGATTGGACGCGACGAGCGCCATCACCGACCAACTTTCATCGCCTGTAGTGTAATATTGCTAGTCTAATGACAAGTAATCATCGCAGAATCTCGAAATTGCTGTCTCAGATTGTCAAATCGGTCATCTCGACTCTGTATAACAAAAATGAGCGTGATTAGACGCGACGAGCGCCATCGGCAACCGACTTTCATCGCCAGTAGTGAAATATCGCTATCGAATGACAACTTATCATCGCAGAATATCGAAATTGTGGTCTCAATTTGTCAAATCGGTCATCTCTATTCTGTATAACCAAAATGAGCGTGATTGGTTGCGACGAGCGCCATCGCCGACCGACTTTTATCGCCAGTAGTGTAATATCGCTATCAAATGACAACTTATCATCGCAGAATCTCAAAATTGCGGTCTCAGTTTTACCAGCGGTCATCTCAACTCTGCATAACCAAAGTGAGCATGATTGGTCGCGACGAGCGCCATCGCCGACCAACTTTCATCGCCTGTAGCGTAATATTGCTAGTCTAATTTCAACTAATCATCGCAGAATCTCAAAATTGCGGTCTCAGTTGGTCCAATTGAGCATCTCGACTCTGCATAACCAAAATGAGCGTGATTGGTCGCGACGAGCGCGATCGCCGACCGACTTTCATCGCCAGTAGTGAAATATCGCTATCGAATGACAACTTATCATCGCAGAATATCGAAATTGTGGTCTCAATTTGTCAAATCGGTCATCTCGACTCTGTATAACCAAAATGAGCGTGATCGGTCGCTACGAGCGTCATCGCCGACCGACTTTCATCGCCAGTAGTGTAATATCGCTATCGAATGACAACTTATCATCGCAGAATCTCAAAATTGCGGTCTCAGTTTGACCATCGGTCATCTCGACTCTGCATAACCAAAGTGAGCGTGATTGGTCGCGACGAGCGCCATCGCCGACCAACTTTCATCGCCAGTAGTGAAATATCGCTATCGAATGACAACTTATCATCGCAGAATATCGAAATTGTGGAATCAATTTGTCCAATCGGTCATCTCGACTCTGTATAACAAAAGTGAGCGTGATTGGACGCGACGAGCGCCATCGCCGACCGACTTTCATCGCCAGTAGTGTAATATTGCTAGTCTAATTTCAACTAATCATCGCAGAATCTCAAAATTGCGGTCTCAGTTTGTCCAATTGAGCATCTCGACTCTGTATAACCAAAATGAGCGTGATTGGTCGCGACGAGCGCCATCGCCGACCGACTTTCATCGTCAGTAGTGTAATATCGCTATCGAATGACAACTTATCATCGCAGAATATCGAAATTGTGGTCTCGATTTGTCCAATCGGTAATCTCGACTCTGTATAACAAAAATGAGCGTGATTGGACGCGACGAGCGCCATCACCGACTAACTTTCATCGCCTGTAGTGTAATATTGCTAGTCTAATGACAAGTAATCATCGCAGAATCTCGAAATTGCTGTCTCAGATTGTCAAATCGGTCATCTCGACTCTGTATAACAAAAGTGAGCGTGATTAGACGCGACGAGCGCCATCGCCGACCGACTTTCATCGCCAGTAGCGTAATATTGCTAGTCTAATTTCAACTAATCATCGCAGAATCTCAAAATTGCGGTCTCAGTTGGTCCAATTGAGCATCTCGACTCTGCATAACCAAAATGAGCGTGATTGGTCGCGACGAGCGTGATCGCCGACCGACTTTCATCGCCAGTAGTGTAATATCGCTATCGAATGACAACTTATCATCGCAGAATATCGAAATTGTGGTCTCAATTTGTCCAATCGGTAATCTCGACTCTGTATAACAAAAATGAGCGTGATTGGACGCGATGAGCGCCATCACCGACCAACTTTCATCGCCTGTAGTGTAATATTGCTAGTCTAATGACAAGTAATCATCGCAGAATCTCGAAATTGCTGTCTCAGATTGTCAAATCGGTCATCTCGACTCTGTATAACAAAAGTGAGCGTGATTAGACGCGACGAGCGCCATCGCCAACCGACTTTCATCGCCAGTAGTGAAATATCGCTATCGAATGACAACTTATCATCGCAAAATATCGAAATTGTGGTCTCAATTTGTCAAATCGGTCATCTCGACTCTGTATAACCAAAATGAGCGTGATCGGTCGCTACGAGCGTCATCGCCGACCGACTTTCATCGCCAGTAGTGTAATATCGCTACCGAATGACAACTTATCATCGCAGAATCTCAAAATTGCGGTCTCAGTTTGACCATCGGTCATCTCGACTCTGCATAACCAAAGTGAGCGTGATTGGTCGCGACGAGCGCCATCGCCGACCGACTTTCATCGCCAGTAGTGAAATATCGCTATCGAATGACAACTTATCATCGCAGAATATCGAAATTGTGGAATCAATTTGTCCAATCGGTCATCTCGACTCTGTATAACAAAAGTGAGCGTGATTGGACGCGACGAGCGCCATCGCCGACCGACTTTCATCGCCAGTAGCGTAATATTGCTAGTCTAATTTCAACTAATCATCGCAGAATCTCAAAATTGCGGTCTCAGTTTGTCCAATTGAGCATCTCGACTCTGCATAACCAAAATGAGCGTGATTGGTCGCGACGAGCGCCATCGCCGACCGACTTTCATCGCCAGTAGTGTAATATCGCTATCGAATGACAACTTATCATCGCAGAATATCGAAATTGTGGTCTCAATTTGTCCAATCGGTAATCTCGACTCTGTATAACAAAAATGAGCGTGATTGGACGCGACGAGCGCCATCACCGACCAACTTTCATCGCCTGTAGTGTAATATTGCTAGTCTAATGACAAGTAATCATCGCAGAATCTCGAAATTGCTGTCTCAGATTGTCAAATCGGTCATCTCGACTCTGTATAACAAAAGTGAGCGTGATTAGACGTGACGAGCGCCATCGCCAACCGACTTTCATCACCAGTAGTGAAATATCGCTATTGAATGACAACTTATCATCGCAGAATATCGAAATTGTGGTCTCAATTTGTCAAATCGGTCATCTCTATTCTGTATAACCAAAATGAGCGTGATTGGTCGCGACGAGCGCCATCGCCGACCGACTTTTATCGCCAGTAGTGTAATATCGCTATCGAATGACAACTTATCATCGCAGAATATCGAAATTGTGGAATTAATTTGTCCAATCGGTCATCTCGACTCTGTATAACAAAAGTGAGCGTGATTGGACGCGACGAGCGCCATCGCCGACCGACTTTCATCGCCAGTA
The DNA here is from genome assembly GCF_910592395.1 of Lineus longissimus. Taxonomy (NCBI): domain Eukaryota; kingdom Metazoa; phylum Nemertea; class Pilidiophora; order Heteronemertea; family Lineidae; genus Lineus; species Lineus longissimus. The sequence continues at coordinate 9,787,393 of NC_088321.1, forward strand.
GTGTAATATCGCTATCGAATGACAACTTATCATCGCAGAATATCGAAATTGTGGTCTCAATTTGTCCAATCGGTAATCTCGACTCTGTATAACAAAAATGAGCGTGATTGGACGCGACGAGCGCCATCACCGACCAACTTTCATCGCCTGTAGTGTAATATTGCTAGTCTAATGACAAGTAATCATCGCAGAATCTCGAAATTGCTGTCTCAGATTGTCAAATCGGTCATCTCGACTCTGTATAACAAAAGTGAACTTGATTAGACGCGACGAGCGCCATCGCCGACCGACTATCATCGCCAGTAGCGTAATATTGCTAGTCTAATTTAAACTAATCATCGCAGAATCTCAAAATTGCGGTCTCAGTTGGTCCAATTGAGCATCTCTACTCTGCATTACCAAAATGAGCGTGATTGGTCGCGACGAGCGTGATCGCCGACCGACTTTCATCGCCAGTAGTGTAATATCGCTATCGAATGACAACTTATCATCGCAGAATCTCAAAATTGCGGTCTAAGTTTGACCATCGGTCATCTCGACTCTGCATAACCAAAGTGAGCATGATTGGTCGCGACGAGCGCCATCGCCGACCGACTTTCATCGCCAGTAATGTAATATTGCTAGTCTAATTTCAACTAATCATCGCAGAATCTCAAAATTGCGGTCTCAGTTTGTCCAATTTAGCATCTCGACTCAGCATAACCAAAATGAGCGTGATTGGTCGCAACGAGCGCCATCGCCGACCGACTTTCATCGCCAGTAGTGTAATATCGCTATCGAATGACAACTTATCATCGCAGAATATCGAAATTGTGGTCTCAATTTGTCCAATCGGTAATCTCGACTCTGTATAACAAAAATGAGCGTGATTGGACGCGACGAGCGCCATCACCGACCAACTTTCATCGCCTGTAGTGTAATATTGCTAGTCTAATGACAAGTAATCATCGCAGAATCTCGAAATTGCTGTCTCAGATTGTCAAATCGGTCATCTCGACTCTGTATAACAAAAATGAGCGTGATTAGACGCGACGAGCGCCATCGGCAACCGACTTTCATCGCCAGTAGTGAAATATCGCTATCGAATGACAACTTATCATCGCAGAATATCGAAATTGTGGTCTCAATTTGTCAAATCGGTCATCTCTATTCTGTATAACCAAAATGAGCGTGATTGGTCGCGACGAGCGCCATCGCCGACCGACTTTTATCGCCAGTAGTGTAATATCGCTATCAAATGACAACTTATCATCGCAGAATCTCAAAATTGCGGTCTCAGTTTTACCAGCGGTCATCTCAACTCTGCATAACCAAAGTGAGCATGATTGGTCGCGACGAGCGCCATCGCCGACCAACTTTCATCGCCTGTAGCGTAATATTGCTAGTCTAATTTCAACTAATCATCGCAGAATCTCAAAATTGCGGTCTCAGTTGGTCCAATTGAGCATCTCGACTCTGCATAACCAAAATGAGCGTGATTGGTCGCGACGAGCGCGATCGCCGACCGACTTTCATCGCCAGTAGTGAAATATCGCTATCGAATGACAACTTATCATCGCAGAATATCGAAATTGTGGTCTCAATTTGTCAAATCGGTCATCTCGACTCTGTATAACCAAAATGAGCGTGATCGGTCGCTACGAGCGTCATCGCCGACCGACTTTCATCGCCAGTAGTGTAATATCGCTATCGAATGACAACTTATCATCGCAGAATCTCAAAATTGCGGTCTCAGTTTGACCATCGGTCATCTCGACTCTGCATAACCAAAGTGAGCGTGATTGGTCGCGACGACCGCCATCGCCGACCAACTTTCATCGCCAGTAGTGAAATATCGCTATCGAATGACAACTTATCATCGCAGAATATCGAAATTGTGGAATCAATTTGTCCAATCGGTCATCTCGACTCTGTATAACAAAAGTGAGCGTGATTGGACGCGACGAGCGCCATCGCCGACCGACTTTCATCGCCAGTAGTGTAATATTGCTAGTCTAATTTCAACTAATCATCGCAGAATCTCAAAATTGCGGTCTCAGTTTGTCCAATTGAGCATCTCGACTCAGCATAACCAAAATGAGCGTGATTGGTCGCGACGAGCGCCATCGCCGACCGACTTTCATCGTCAGTAGTGTAATATCGCTATCGAATGACAACTTATCATCGCAGAATATCGAAATTGTGGTCTCGATTTGTCCAATCGGTAATCTCGACTCTGTATAACAAAAATGAGCGTGATTGGACGTGACGAGCGCCATCACCGACTAACTTTCATCGCCTGTAGTGTAATATTGCTAGTCTAATGACAAGTAATCATCGCAGAATCTCGAAATTGCTGTCTCAGATTGTCAAATCGGTCATCTCGACTCTGTATAACAAAAGTGAACTTGATTAGACGCGACGAGCGCCATCGCCGACCGACTTTCATCGCCAGTAGCGTAATATTGCTAGTCTAATTTCAACTAATCATCGCAGAATCTCAAAATTGCGGTCTCAGTTTGTCCAATTGAGCATCTCGACTCTGCATTACCAAAATGAGCGTGATTGGTCGCGACGAGCGTGATCGCCGACCGACTTTCATCGCCAGTAGTGTAATATCGCTATCGAATGACAACTTATCATCGCAGAATATCGAAATTGTGGTCTCAATTTGTCCAATCGGTAATCTCGACTCTGTATAACAAAAATGAGCGTGATTGGACGCGATGAGCGCCATCACCGACCAACTTTCATCGCCTGTAGTGTAATATTGCTAGTCTAATGACAAGTAATCATCGCAGAATCTCGAAATTGCTGTCTCAGATTGTCAAATCGGTCATCTCGACTCTGTATAACAAAAGTGAGCTTGATTAGACGCGACGAGCGCCATCGCCAACCGACTTTCATCGCCAGTAGTGAAATATCGCTATCGAATGACAACTTATCATCGCAAAATATCGAAATTGAGGTCTCAATTTGTCAAATCGGTCATCTCGACTCTGTATAACCAAAATGAGCGTGATCGGTCGCTACGAGCGTCATCGCCGACCGACTTTCATCGCCAGTAGTGTAATATCGCTACCGAATGACAACTTATCATCGCAGAATCTCAAAATTGCGGTCTCAGTTTGACCATCGGTCATCTTGACTCTGCATAACCAAAGTGAGCGTGATTGGTCGCGACGAGCGCCATCGCCGACCGACTTTCATCGCCAGTAGTGAAATATCGCTATCGAATGACAACTTATCATCGCAGAATATCGAAATTGTGGAATCAATTTGTCCAATCGGTCATCTCGACTCTGTATAACAAAAGTGAGCGTGATTGGACGCGACGAGCGCCATCGCCGACCGACTTTCATCGCCAGTAGTGTAATATTGCTAGTCTAATTTCAACTAATCATCGCAGAATCTCAAAATTGCGGTCTCAGTTTGTCCAATTGAGCATCTCGACTCTGCATAACCAAAATGAGCGTGATTGGTCGCGACGAGCGCCATCGCCGACCGACTTTCATCGCCAGTAGTGTAATATCGCTATCGAATGACAACTTATCATCGCAGAATATCGAAATTGTGGTCTCAATTTGTCCAATCGGTAATCTCGACTCTGTATAACAAAAATGAGCATGATTGGACGCGACGAGCGCCATCACCGACCAACTTTCATCGCCTGTAGTGTAATATTGCTAGTCTAATGACAAGTAATCATCGCAGAATCTCGAAATTGCTGTCTCAGATTGTCAAATCGGTCATCTCGACTCTGTATAACAAAAGTGAGCGTGATTAGACGTGACGAGCGCCATCGCCAACCGACTTTCATCACCAGTAGTGAAATATCGCTATTGAATGACAACTTATCATCGCAGAATATCGAAATTGTGGTCTCAATTTGTCAAATCGGTCATCTCTATTCTGTATAACCAAAATGAGCGTGATTGGTCGCGACGAGCGCCATCGCCGACCGACTTTTATCGCCAGTAGTGTAATATCGCTATCGAATGACAACTTATCATCGCAGAATCTCAAAATTGCGGTCTCAGTTTGACCATCGGTCATCTCAACTCTGCATAACCGAAGTGAGCGTGATTGGTCGCGACGAGCGCCATCGCCGACCGACTTTCATCGCCAGTAGCGTAATATTGCTAGTCTAATTTCAACTAATCATCGCAGAATCTCAAAATTGCGGTCTCAGTTGGTCCAATTGAGCATCTCGACTCTGCATAACCAAAATGAGCGTTATTGGTCGCGACGAGCGCGATCGCCGACCGACTTTCATTGCCAGTAGTGAAATATCGCTATCGAAAGACAACTTATCATCGCAGAATATCGAAATTGTGGTCTCAACTTGTCAAATCGGTCATCTCGACTCTGTATAACCAAAATGAGCGTGATCGGTCGCTACGAGCGTCATCGCCGACCGACTTTCATCGCCAGTAGTGTAATATCGCTATCGAATGACAACTTATCATCGCAGAATCTCAAAATTGCGGTCTCAGTTTGACCATCGGTCATCTCGACTCTGCATAACCAAAGTGAGCGTGATTGGTCGCGACGAGTGCCATCGCCGACCAACTTTCATTGCCAGTAGTGAAATATTGCAATCGAATGACAACTTATCATCGCAGAATATCGAAATTGTGGAATCAATTTGTCCAATCGGTAATCTCGACTCTGTATAACAAAAATGAGCGTGATTGGACGCGACGAGCGCCATCACCGACCAACTTTCATCGCCTGTAGTGTAATATTGCTAGTCTAATGACAAGTAATCATCGCAGAATCTCGAAATTGCTGTCTCAGATTGTCAAATCGGTCATCTCGACTCTGTATAACAAAAGTGAGCGTGATTAGACGCGACAAGCGCCATCGCCGATTGTTTTTCATCACCTGTAGTGTAATATTGCTAGTCTAATGACAAGTAATCATCGCAGAATCTCGAAATTGCGTTATCAGTTTGTCAAATCGGTCATCTCGACTCTGTATAACCAAAATGAGCGTGATTGGTCGTGACGAGCGCCATCGCCGACCGACTTTCATTGCCTGTAGTGTAATATTGCTAGTCTAATGACAAGTAATCATCGCAGAATCTCGAAATTGCGGTCTCAGATTGTCAAATCGGTCATCTCGACTCAGTATAACAAAAATGAGCGTGATTGGACGCGACGAGCGCCATCGCCGACCGACTTTCATCGCCAGTAGCGTAATATTGCTAGTCTAATTTCAATTAATCATCGCAGAATCTCTAAATTGCGGTCTCAGTTGGTCCAATTGAGCATCTCGACTCTGCATAACCAAAATGAGCGTGATTGGTCGCGACGAGCGCCATCGTCGACCGACTTTCATCGCCAGTAGTGTAATATCGCTATCGAATGACAACTTATCATCGTAGAATCTCAAAATTGCGGTCTCAGTTTGACCATCGGTCATCTCGACTGTGCATAACCAAAGTGAGCGTTATTGGTCGCGACGAGCGCCATCGCCGACCGACTTTCATCGCCAGTAGTGAAATATCGCTATCGAAAGACAACTTATCATCGCAGAATATCGAAATTGTGGTCTCAATTTGTCAAATCGGTCATCTCGACTCTGTAGAACCAAAATGAGCGTGATTGGTTGCGACGAGCGCCATCGCCGACCGACTTTCATCGCCAGTAGTGTAATATCGCTATCGAATGACAACTTATCATCGCAGAATCTCAAAATTGCGGTCTCAGTTTGTCCAATTGAGCATCTCGACTCTGCATAACCAAAATGAGCGTGATTGGTCGCGACGAGCGCCATCGCCGACCGACTTTCATTGCCAGTAGTGTAATATCGCTATTAAATGACAACTTATCATCGCGGAATATCGAAATTGTGGTCTCAATTTGTCCAATCGGTCATCTCGACTCTGTATAACCAAAATGAGCGTGATTGGACACGACGAGCGCCATCGCCGATCGACTTTCATTGCCTGTAGTGTAATATTGCTAGTCTAATGACAAGTAATCATCGCAGAATCTCGAAATTGCGGTCTCAGATTGTCAAATCGGTCATCTCGACTCAGTATTACAAAAATGAGCCTGATTGGACGCGACGAGCGCCATCGCCGACCGACTTTCATCGCCAGTAGCGTAATATTGCTAGTCTTATTTCAATTAATCATCGCAGAATCTCTAAATTGCGGTCTCAGTTGGTCCAATTGAGCATCTCGACTCTGCATAACCAAAATGAGCGTGATTGGTCGCGACGAGCGCGATCGCCGACCGACTTTCATCGCCAGTAGTGAAATATCGCTATCGAATGACAACTTATCATCGCAGAATATCGAAATTGTGGTCTCAATTTGTCAAATCGGACATCTCGTCTCTGTATAACCATAATGAGCGTGATCGGTCGCTACGAGCGTCATCGCCGACCGTCTTTCATCGCCAGTAGTGTAATATCGCCATCGAATGACAACTTATCATCGCAGAATCTCAAAATTGCGGTCTCAGTTTGACCATCGGTAATCTCGACTCTGCATAACCAAAGTGAGCGTGATTGGTCGCGACGAGCGCCATCGCCGACCGACTTTCATCGCCAGTAGTGAAATATCGCTATCGAATGACAACTTATCATCACAGAATATCGAAATTGTGGAATCAATTTGTCCAATCGGTCATCTCGACTCTGTATAACAAAAGTGAGCGTGATTGGACGCGACGAGCGCCATCGCCGACCGACTTTCATCGCCAGTAGTGTAATATTGCTAGTCTAATTTCAACTAATCATCGCAGAATCTCAAAATTGCGGTCTCAGTTTGTCCAATTGAGCATCTCGACTCGCCAGTAGTGTAATATCGCTATCAAATGACAACTGATCATCGCAGAATCTCAAAATTGCGGTCTCAGTTTGACCATAGGTAATTTCGACTCTGCATAACCAAAGGGAGCGTGATCGGTCGCGACGAGCGCCATCGCCGACTAACTTTCATCGCCTGTAGTGTAATATTCCTAGTCTAATGACAAGTAATCATCGCAGAATCTAGAAATTGCAGTCTCAGATTGTCAAATCGGTCATCTCGACTCTGTATAACCAAAATGAGCGTGATTTGACGCGACGAGCGCACTCGCCAACCGACTTTCATCGCCGACCGACTTTCATCGCCAGTAGTGTAATATCGCTATCAAATGACAAATTATCATCGCAGAATGTCAAAATTGCGATCTCAGATTGTCAAATCGGTCATCTCGACTCTGTATAACAAAAATGAGCGTGATTGGACGTGACGAGCGCCATCGCCGACCGACTTTCATCGCCAGTAGCGTAATATTGCTAGTCTTATTTCAATTAATCATCGCAGAATCTCTAAATTGCGGTCTCAGTTGGTCCAATTGAGCATCTCGACTCTGCATAACCAAAATGAGCGTGATTGGTCGCGACGAGCGCGATCGCCGACCGACTTTCATCGCCAGTAGTGAAATATCGCTATCGAATGACAACTTATCATCGCAGAATATCGAAATTGTGGTCTCAATTTGTCAAATCGGACATCTCGTCTCTGTATAACCATAATGAGCGTGATCGGTCGCTACGAGCGTCATCGCCGACCGACTTTCATCGCCAGTAGTGTAATATCGCCATCGAATGACAACTTATCATCGCAGAATCTCAAAATTGCGGTCTCAGTTTGACCATCGGTAATCTCGACTCTGCATAACCAAAGTGAGCGTGATTGGTCGCGACGAGCGCCATCGCCGACCGACTTTCATCGCCAGTAGTGAAATATCGCTATCGAATGACAACTTATCATCACAGAATATCGAAATTGTGGAATCAATTTGTCCAATCGGTCATCTCGACTCTGTATAACAAAAGTGAGCGTGATTGGACGCGACGAGCGCCATCGCCGACCGACTTTCATCGCCAGTAGTGTAATATTGCTAGTCTAATTTCAACTAATCATCGCAGAATCTCAAAATTGCGGTCTCAGTTTGTCCAATTGAGCATCTCGACTCAGCATAACCAAAATGAGCGTGATTGGTCGCGACGAGCGCCATCGCCGACCGACTTTCATCGCCAGTAGTGTAATATCGCTATCGAATGACAACTTATCATCGCAGAATATCGAAATTGTGGTCTCAATTTGTCCAATCGGTCATCTCGACTCTGTATAACAAAAATGAGCGTGATTGGACGCGACGAGCGCCATCACCGACCAACTTTCATCGCCTGTAGTGTAATATTGCTAGTCTAATGACAAGTAATCATCGCAGAATCTCGAAATTGCTGTCTCAGATTGTCAAATCGGTCATCTCGACTCTGTATAACAAAAGTGAACTTGATTAGACGCGACGAGCGCCATCGCCGACCGACTTTCATCGCCAGTAGCGTAATATTGCTAGTCTAATTTCAACTAATCATCACAGAATCTCAAAATTGCGGTCTAAGTTGGTCCAATTGAGCATCTCGACTCTGCATAACCAAAATGAGCGTGATTGGTCGCGACGAGGGTGATCGCTGACCGACATTCATCGCCAGTAGTGAAATATCGCTATCGAATGACAACTTATCATCGCAGAATATCGAAATTGTGGTCTCAATTTGTCAAATCGGTCATCTCGACTCTGTATAACCAAAATGAGCATGATTGGTCGCAACGAGCGCCATCGCCGACCGACTTTCATCGCCAGTAGTGTAATATCGCTATCGAATGACAACTTATCATCGCAGAATATCGAAATTGTGGAATCAATTTGTCCAATCGGTCATCTCGATTTCTGTATAACAAAAGTGAGCGTGATTGGACGCGACGAGTGCCATCGCCGACCGACTTTCATCGCCAGTAGTGTAATATCGCTATCGAATGACAACTTATCATCGCAGAATATCGAAATTGTGGAATTAATTTGTCCAATCGGTCATCTCGACTCTGTATAACAAAAGTGAGTGTGATTGGACGCGACGAGCGCCATCGCCGACCGACTTTCATCGCCAGTAGTGTAATATCGCTATCGAATGACAACTTATCATCGCAGAATATCGAAATTGTGGTCTCAATTTGTCCAATCGGTAATCTCGACTCTGTATAACAAAAATGAGCGTGATTGGACGCGACGAGCGCCATCACCGACCAACTTTCATCGCCTGTAGTGTAATATTGCTAGTCTAATGACAAGTAATCATCGCAGAATCTCGAAATTGCTGTCTCAGATTGTCAAATCGGTCATCTCGACTCTGTATAACAAAAGTGAACTTGATTAGACGCGACGAGCGCCATCGCCGACCGACTTTCATCGCCAGTAGCGTAATATTGCTAGTCTAATTTTAACTAATCATCGCAGAATCTCAAAATTGCGGTCTCAGTTGGTCCAATTGAGCATCTCTACTCTGCATTACCAAAATGAGCGTGATTGGTCGCGACGAGCGTGATCGCCGACCGACTTTCATCGCCAGTAGTGTAATATCGCTATCGAATGACAACTTATCATCGCAGAATCTCAAAATTGCGGGTCTAAGTTTGACCATCGGTCATCTCGACTCTGCATAACCAAAGTGTGCATGATTGGTCGCGACGAGCGCCATCGCCGACCGACTTTCACCGCCAGTAGTGAAATATCGCTATCGAATGACAACTTATCATCGCAGAATATCGAAATTGTGGAATCAATTTGTCCAATCGGTCATCTCGACTCTGTATAACAAAAGTGAGCGTGATTGGACGCGACGAGCGTCATCGCCGACCGACTTTCATCGCCAGTAATGTAATATTGCTAGTCTAATTTCAACTAATCATCGCAGAATCTCAAAATTGCGGTCTCAGTTTGTCCAATTGAGCATCTCGACTCAGCATAACCAAAATGAGCGTGATTGGTCGCGACGAGCGCCATCGCCGACCGACTTTCATCGCCAGTAGTGTAATATCGCTATCGAATGACAACTTATCATCGCAGAATATCGAAATTGTGGTCTCAATTTGTCCAATCGGTAATCTCGACTCTGTATAACAAAAATGAGCGTGATTGGACGCGACGAGCGCCATCACCGACCAACTTTCATCGCCTGTAGTGTAATATTGCTAGTCTAATGACAAGTAATCATCGCAGAATCTCGCAATTGCGTTATCAGATTGTCAAATCGGTCATCTCGACTCTGTATAACCAAAATGAGCGTGATTGGTCATGACGAGCACCATCGCCGACCGACTTTCATTGCCTGTAGTGTAATATTGCTAGTCTAATGACAAGTAATCATCGCAGAATCTCGAAATTGTGGTCTCAGATTGTCAAATCGGTCATCTCGACTCAGTATTACAAAAATGAGCGTGATTGGACGCGACGAGCGCCATCGCCGACCGACTTTCATCGCCAGTAGCGTAATATTGCTAGTCTAATTTCAATTAATCATCGCAGAATCTCTAAATTGCGGTCTCAGTTGGTCCAATTGAGCATCTCGACTCTGCATAACCAAAATGAGCGTGATTGGTCGCGACGAGCGCCATCGTCGACCGACTTTCATCGCCAGTAGTGTAATATCGCTATCGAATGACAACTTATCATCGTAGAATCTCAAAATTGCGGTCTCAGTTTGACCATCAGTCATCTCGACTGTGCATAACCAAAGTGAGCGTTATTGGTCGCGACGAGCGCCATCGCCGACCGACTTTCATCGCCAGTAGTGTAATATCGCTATCGAATGACAACTTATCATCGCAGAATCTCAAAATTGCGGTCTCAGTTTGTCCAATTGAGCATCTCGACTCTGCATAACCAAAATGAGCGTGATTGGTCGCGACGAGCGCCATCGCCGACCGACTTTCATCGCCAGTAGTGTAATATCGCTATCGAATGACAACTTATCATCGCAGAATATCGAAATTGTGGAATCAATTTGTCCAAGCGGTCATCTCGACTCTGTATAACAAAAGTGAGCGTGATTGGACGCGACGAGCGCCATCGCCGACCGACTTTCATCGCCAGTAGTGTAATATCGCTATCGAATGACAACTTATCATCGCAGAATATCGAAATTGTGGAATTAATTTGTCCAATCGGTCATCTCGACTCTGTATAACAAAAGTGAGCGTGATTGGACGCGACGAGCGCCATCGCCGACCGACTTTCATCGCCAGTAGTGTAATATCGCTATCGAATGACAACTTATCATCGCAGAATATCGAAATTGTGGTCTCGATTTGTCCAATCGGTAATCTCGACTCTGTATAACAAAAATGAGCGTGATTGGACGCGACGAGCGCCATCACCGACCAACTTTCATCGCCTGTAGTGTAATATTGCTAGTCTAATGACAAGTAATCATCGCAGAATCTCGAAATTGCTGTCTCAGATTGTCAAATCGGTCATCTCGACTCTGTATAACAAAAGTGAGCGTGATTAGACGCGACGAGCGCCATCGCCGACCGACTTTCATCGCCAGTAGCGTAATATTGCTAGTCTAATTTCAACTAATCATCGCAGAATCTCAAAATTGCGGTCTCAGTTGGTCCAATTGAGCATCTCGACTCTGCATTACCAAAATGAGCGTGATTGGTCGCGATGAGCGTGATCGCCGACCGACTTTCATCGCCAGTAGTGTAATATCGCTATCGAATGACAACTTATCATCCCAGAATCTCAAAATTGCGGTCTAAGTTTGACCATCGGTCATCTCGACTCTGCATAACCAAAGTGAGCATGATTGGTCGCGACGAGCGCCATCGCCGACCGACTTTCACCGCCAGTAGTGAAATATCGCTATCGAATGACAACTTATCATCGCAGAATATCGAAATTGTGGAATCAATTTGTGCAATCGGTCATCTCGACTCTGTATAACAAAAGTGAGCATGATTGGACGCGACGAGCGCCATCACCGACCAACTTTCATCGCCTGTAGTGTAATATTGCTAGTCTAATGACAAGTAATCATCGCAGAATCTCGAAATTGCTGTCTCAGATTGTCAAATCGGTCATCTCGACTCTGTATAACCAAAATGAGCGTGATTGGTCGCGACGAGCGCCATCGCCGACCGACTTTCATCGCCAGTAGCGTAATATTGCTAGTCTAATTTCAACTAATCATCGCAGAATCTCAAAATTGCGGTCTCAGTTGGTCCAATTGAGCATCTCGACTCTGCATAACCAAAATGAGCGTGATTGGTCGCGACGAGCGCGATCGCCGACCGACTTTCATCGCCAGTAGTGAAATATCGCTATCGAATGACAACTTATCATCGCAAAATATCGAAATTGTGGTCTCAATTTGTCAAATCGGTCATCTCGACTCTGTATAACCAAAATGAGCGTGATCGGTCGCTACGAGCGTCATCGCCGACCGACTTTCATCGCCAGTAGTGATATATCGCTATCGAATGACAACTTATCATCGCAGAATATCGAAATTGTGGAATCAATTTGTCCAATCGGTCATCTCGACTCTGTATAACAAAAGTGAGCGTGATTGGACGCGACGAGCGCCATCGCCGACCGACTTTCATCGCCAGTAGTGTAATATTGCTAGTCTAATTTCAACTAATCATCGCAGAATCTCAAAATTGCGGTCTCAGTTTGTCCAATTGAGCATCTCGACTCAGCATAACCAAAATGAGCGTGATTGGTCGCGACGAGCGCCATTGCCGACCGACTTTCATCGCCAGTAGTGTAATATCGCTATCGAATGACAACTTATCATCGCAGAATATCGAAATTGTGGTCTCAATTTGTCCAATCGGTAATCTCGACTCTGTATAACAAAAATGAGCATGATTGGACGCGACGAGCGCCATCACCGACCAACTTTCATCGCCTGTAGTGTAATATTGCTAGTCTGATGACAAGTAATCATCGCAGAATCTCGAAATTGTGGTCTCAGATTGTCAAATCGGTCATCTAGACTCAGTATTACAAAAATGAGCGTGATTGGACGCGACGAGCGCCATCGCCGACCGACTTTCATCGCCAGTAGCGTAATATTGCTAGTCTAATTTCAATTAATCATCGCAGAATCTCTAAATTGCGGTCTCAGTTGGTCCAATTGAGCATCTCGACTCTGCATAACCAAAATGAGCGTGATTGGTCGCGACGAGCGCCATCGTCGACCGACTTTCATCGCCAGTAGTGTAATATCGCTATCGAATGACAACTTATCATCGTAGAATCTCAAAATTGCGGTCTAAGTTTGACCATCAGTCATCTCGACTGTGCATAACCAAAGTGAGCGTTATTGGTCGCGACGAGCGCCATCGCCGACTGACTTTCATCGCCAGTAGTGTAATATCGCTATCGAATGACAACTTATCATCGCAGAATATCGAAATTGTGGAATCAATTTGTCCAATCGGTCATCTCGACTCTGTATAACAAAAGTGAGCGTGATTGGACGCGACGAGTGCCATCGCCGACCGACTTTCATCGCCAGTAGTGTAATATCGCTATCGAATGACAACTTATCATCGCAGAATATCGAAATTGTGGAATTAATTTGTCCAATCGGTCATCTCGACTCTGTATAACAAAAGTGAGTGTGATTGGACGCGACGAGCGCCATCGCCGACCGACTTTCATCGCCAGTAGTGTAATATCGCTATCGAATGACAACTTATCATCGCAGAATATCGAAATTGTGGTCTCAATTTGTCCAATCGGTAATCTCGACTCTGTATAACAAAAATGAGCGTGATTGGACGCGACGAGCGCCATCACCGACCAACTTTCATCGCCTGTAGTGTAATATTGCTAGTCTAATGACAAGTAATCATCGCAGAATCTCGAAATTGCTGTCTCAGATTGTCAAATCGGTCATCTCGACTCTGTATAACAAAAGTGAACTTGATTAGACGCGACGAGCGCCATCGCCGACCGACTTTCATCGCCAGTAGCGTAATATTGCTAGTCTAATTTTAACTAATCATCGCAGAATCTCAAAATTGCGGTCTCAGTTGGTCCAATTGAGCATCTCTACTCTGCATTACCAAAATGAGCGTGATTGGTCGCGACGAGCGTGATCGCCGACCGACTTTCATCGCCAGTAGTGTAATATCGCTATCGAATGACAACTTATCATCGCAGAATCTCAAAATTGCGGGTCTAAGTTTGACCATCGGTCATCTCGACTCTGCATAACCAAAGTGTGCATGATTGGTCGCGACGAGCGCCATCGCCGACCGACTTTCACCGCCAGTAGTGAAATATCGCTATCGAATGACAACTTATCATCGCAGAATATCGAAATTGTGGAATCAATTTGTCCAATCGGTCATCTCGACTCTGTATAACAAAAGTGAGCGTGATTGGACGCGACGAGCGCCATCGCCGACCGACTTTCATCGCCAGTAATGTAATATTGCTAGTCTAATTTCAACTAATCATCGCAGAATCTCAAAATTGCAGTCTCAGTTTGTCCAATTGAGCATCTCGACTCAGCATAACCAAAATGAGCGTGATTGGTCGCGACGAGCGCCATCGGCGACCGACTTTCATCGCCAGTAGTGAAATATCGCTATCGAATGACAACTTATCATCGCAGAATATCGAAATTGTGGTCTCAATTTGTCCAATCGGTAATCTCGACTCTGTATAACAAAAATGAGCGTGATTGGACGCGACGAGCGCCATCACCGACCAACTTTCATCGCCTGTAGTGTAATATTGCTAGTCTAATGACAAGTAATCATCGCAGAATCTCGAAATTGTGGTCTCAGATTGTCAAATCGGTCATCTCGACTCAGTATTACAAAAATGAGCGTGATTGGACGCGACGAGCGCCATCGCCGACCGACTTTCATCGCCAGTAGCGTAATATTGCTAGTCTAATTTCAATTAATCATCGCAGAATCTCTAAATTGCGGTCTCAGTTGGTCCAATTGAGCATCTCGACTCTGCATAACCAAAATGAGCGTGATTGGTCGCGACGAGCGCCATCGTCGACCGACTTTCATCGCCAGTAGTGTAATATCGCTATCGAATGACAACTTATCATCGTAGAATCTCAAAATTGCGGTCTCAGTTTGACCATCAGTCATCTCGACTGTGCATAACCAAAGTGAGCGTTATTGGTCGCGACGAGCGCCATCGCCGACCGACTTTCATCGCCAGTAGTGTAATATCGCTATCGAATGACAACTTATCATCGCAGAATCTCAAAATTGCGGTCTCAGTTTGTCCAATTGAGCATCTCGACTCTGCATAACCAAAATGAGCGTGATTGTTCGCGACGAGCGCCATCGCCGACCGACTTTCATCGCCAGTAGTGTAATATCGCTATCGAATGACAACTTATCATCGCAGAATATCGAAATTGTGGAATCAATTTGTCCAAGCGGTCATCTCGACTCTGTATAACAAAAGTGAGCGTGATTGGACGCGACGAGCGCCATCGCCGACCGACTTTCATCGCCAGTAGTGTAATATCGCTATCGAATGACAACTTATCATCGCAGAATATCGAAATTGTGGAATTAATTTGTCCAATCGGTCATCTCGACTCAGTATTACAAAAATGAGCGTGATTGGACGCGACGAGCGCCATCGCC
Organism: Lineus longissimus; assembly: GCF_910592395.1. Classification (NCBI taxonomy): domain Eukaryota; kingdom Metazoa; phylum Nemertea; class Pilidiophora; order Heteronemertea; family Lineidae; genus Lineus; species Lineus longissimus. The sequence continues at coordinate 9,802,862 of NC_088321.1, forward strand.
GACCGACTTTCATCGCCAGTAGTGTAATATCGCTATCGAATGACAACTTATCATCGCAGAATATCGAAATTGTGGTCTCGATTTGTCCAATCGGTAATCTCGACTCTGTATAACAAAAATGAGCGTGATTGGACGCGACGAGCGCCATCACCGACCAACTTTCATCGCCTGTAGTGTAATATTCCTAGTCTAATGACAAGTAATCATTGCAGAATCTCGAAATTGCTGTCTCAGATTGTCAAATCGGTCATCTCGACTCTGTATAACAAAAGTGAACTTGATTAGACGCGACGAGCGCCATCGCCGACCGACTTTCATCGCCAGTAGCGTAATATTGCTAGTCTAATTTCAACTAATCATCGCAGAATCTCAAAATTGCGGTCTCAGTTGGTCCAATTGAGCATCTCGACTCTGCATTACCAAAATGAGCGTGATTGGTCGCGACGAGCGTGATCGCCGACCGACTTTCATCGCCAGTAGTGTAATATCGCTATCGAATGACAACTTATCATCGCAGAATCTCAAAATTGCGGTCTAAGTTTGACCATCGGTCATCTCGACTCTGCATAACCAAAGTGAGCATGATTGGTCGCGACGAGCGCCATCGCCGACCGACTTTCACCGCCAGTAGTGAAATATCGCTATCGAATGACAACTTATCATCGCAGAATATCGAAATTGTGGAATCAATTTGTGCAATCGGTCATCTCGACTCTGTATAACAAAAGTGAGCGTGATTGGACGCGACGAGCGCCATCACCGACCAACTTTCATCGCCTGTAGTGTAATATTGCTAGTCTAATGACAAGTAATCATCGCAGAATCTCGAAATTGCGGTCTCAGATTGTCAAATCGGTCATCGTGACTCTGTATAACCAAAATGAGCGTGATTGGTCGCGACGAGCGCCATCGCCGACCGACTTTCATCGCCAGTAGCGTAATATTGCTAGTCTAATTTCAACTAATCATCGCAGAATCTCAAAATTGCGGTCTCAGTTGGTCCAATTGAGCATCTCGACTCTGTATAACCAAAATGAGCGTGATCGGTCGCTACGAGCGTCATCGCCGACCGACTTTCATCGCCAGTAGTGTAATATCGCTATCGAATGACAACTTATCATCGCAGAATATCGAAATTGTGGAATCAATTTGTCCAATCGGTCATCTCGACTCTGTATAACAAAAGTGAGCGTGATTGGACGCGACGAGCGCCATCGCCGACCGACTTTCATCGCCAGTAGTGTAATATTGCTAGTCTAATTTCAACTAATCATCGCAGAATCTCAAAATTGCGGTCTCAGTTTGTCCAATTGAGCATCTCGACTCAGCATAACCAAAATGAGCGTGATTGGTCGCGACGAGCGCCATCGCCGACCGACTTTCATCGCCAGTAGTGTAATATCGCTATCGAATGACAACTTATCATCGCAGAATATCGAAATTGTGGTCTCAATTTGTCCAATCGGTAATCTCGACTCTGTATAACAAAAATGAGCATGATTGGACGCGACGAGCGCCATCACCGACCAACTTTCATCGCCTGTAGTGTAATATTGCTAGTCTAATGACAAGTAATCATCGCAGAATCTCGAAATTGTGGTCTCAGATTGTCAAATCGGTCATCTCGACTCAGTATTACAAAAATGAGCGTGATTGGACGCGACGAGCGCCATCACCGACCAACTTTCATCGCCTGTAGTGTAATATTGCTAGTCTAATGACAAGTAATCATCGCAGAATCTCGAAATTGCTGTCTCAGATTGTCAAATCGGTCATCTCGACTCTGTATAACAAAAGTGAACTTGATTAGACGCGACGAGCGCCATCGCCGACCGACTTTCATCGCCAGTAGCGTAATATTGCTAGTCTAATTTCAACTAATCATCGCAGAATCTCAAAATTGCGGTCTCAGTTGGTCCAATTGAGCATCTCGTCTCTGCATTACCAAAATGAGCGTGATTGGTCGCGACGAGCGTGATCGCCGACCGACTTTCATCGCCAGTAGTGTAATATCGCTATCGAATGACAACTTATCATCGCAGAATCTCAAAATTGCGGTCTAAGTTTGACCATCGGTCATCTCGACTCTGCATAACCAAAGTGAGCATGATTGGTCGCGACGAGCGCCATCGCCGACCGACTTTCACCGCCAGTAGTGAAATATCGCTATCGAATGACAACTTATCATCGCAGAATATCGAAATTGCGGTCTCAGTTTGTGCAATCGGTCATCTCGACTCTGTATAACAAAAGTGAGCGTGATTGGACGCGACGAGCGCCATCGCCGACCGACTTTCATTGCCAGTAGTGTAATATCGCTATTAAATGACAACTTATCATCGCGGAATATCGAAATTGTGGTCTCAATTTGTCCAATCGGTCATCTCGACTCTGTATAACCAAAATGAGCGTGATTGGACACGACGAGCGCCATCGCCGATCGACTTTCATTGCCTGTAGTGAAATATTGCTAGTCTAATGACAAGTAATCATCGCAGAATCTCGAAATTGCGGTCTCAGATTGTCAAATCGGTCATCTCGACTCAGTATTACAAAAATGAGCAGGTTTGGACGCGACGAGCGCCATCGCCGACCGACTTTCATCGCCAGTAGCGTAATATTGCTAGTCTAATTTCAACTAATCATCGCAGAATCTCAAAATTGCGGTCTCAGTTGGTCCAATTGAGCATCTCGACTCTGCATTACCAAAATGAGCGTGATTGGTCGCGACGAGCGTGATCGCCGACCGACTTTCATCGCCAGTAGTGTAATATCGCTATCGAATGACAACTTATCATCGCAGAATCTCAAAATTGCGGTCTAAGTTTGACCATCGGTCATCTCGACTCTGCATAACCAAAGTGAGCATGATTGGTCGCGACGAGCGCCATCGCCGACCGACTTTCACCGCCAGTAGTGAAATATCGCTATCGAATGACAACTTATCATCGCAGAATATCGAAATTGCGGTCTCAGTTTGTGCAATCGGTCATCTCGACTCTGTATAACAAAAGTGAGCGTGATTGGACGCGACGAGCGCCATCGCCGACCGACTTTCATTGCCAGTAGTGTAATATCGCTATTAAATGACAACTTATCATCGCGGAATATCGAAATTGTGGTCTCAATTTGTCCAATCGGTCATCTCGACTCTGTATAACAAAAGTGAGTGTGATTGGTCGCGACGAGCGCCATCGTCGACCGACTTTCATCGCCAGTAGTGTAATATCGCTATCGAATGACAACTTATCATCGTAGAATCTCAAAATTGCGGTCTCAGTTTGACCATCAGTCATCTCGACTGTGCATAACCAAAGTGAGCGTTATTGGTCGCGACGAGCGCCATCGCCGACCGACTTTCATCGCCAGTAGTGTAATATCGCTATCGAATGACAACTTATCATCGCAGAATCTCAAAATTGTGGTCTCGATTTGTCCAATCGGTAATCTCGACTCTGTATAACAAAAATGAGCGTGATTGGACGCGACGAGCGCCATCACCGACCAACTTTCATCGCCTGTAGTGTAATATTGCTAGTCTAATGACAAGTAATCATCGCAGAATCTCGAAATTGCTGTCTCAGATTGTCAAATCGGTCATCTCGACTCTGTATAACAAAAGTGAACTTGATTAGACGCGACGAGCGCCATCGCCGACCGACTTTCATCGCCAGTAGCGTAATATTGCTAGTCTAATTTCAACTAATCATCGCAGAATCTCAAAATTGCGGTCTCAGTTGGTCCAATTGAGCATCTCGACTCTGCATTACCAAAATGAGCGTGATTGGTCGCGACGAGCGTGATCGCCGACCGACTTTCATCGCCAGTAGTGTAATATCGCTATCGAATGACAACTTATCATCGCAGAATCTCAAAATTGCGGTCTAAGTTTGACCATCGGTCATCTCGACTCTGCATAACCAAAGTGAGCATGATTGGTCGCGACGAGCGCCATCGCCGACCGACTTTCACCGCCAGTAGTGAAATATCGCTATCGAATGACAACTTATCATCGCAGAATATCGAAATTGCGGTCTCAGTTTGTGCAATCGGTCATCTCGACTCTGTATAACAAAAGTGAGCGTGATTGGACGCGACGAGCGCCATCGCCGACCGACTTTCATTGCCAGTAGTGTAATATCGCTATTAAATGACAACTTATCATCGCGGAATATCGAAATTGTGGTCTCAATTTGTCCAATCGGTCATCTCCACTCTGTATAACCAAAATGAGCGTGATTGGACACGACGAGCGCCATCGCCGATCGACTTTCATTGCCTGTAGTGTAATATTGCTAGTCTAATGACAAGTAATCATCGCAGAATCTCGAAATTGCGGTCTCAGATTGTCAAATCGGTCATCTCGACTCAGTATTACAAAAATGAGCCTGATTGGACGCGACGAGCGCCATCGCCGACCGACTTTCATCGCCAGTAGCGTAATATTGCTAGTCTAATTTCAATTAATCATCGTAGAATCTCTAAATTGCGGTCTCTGTTGGTCCAATTGAGCATCTCGACTCTGCATAAGCAAAATGAGCGTGATTGCTCGCGACGAGCGCCATCGCCGACTGACTTTCATCGCCGACCGACTTTCATCGCCAGTAGTGTAATATCGCTATCAAATGACAACTGATCATCGCAGAATCTCAAAATTGCGGTCTCAGTTTGACCATAGGTAATTTCGACTCTGCATAACCAAAGGGAGCGTGATCGGTCGCGACGAGCGCCATCGCCGACTAACTTTCATCGCCTGTAGTGTAATATTCCTAGTCTAATGACAAGTAATCATCGCAGAATCTAGAAATTGCAGTCTCAGATTGTCAAATCGGTCATCTCGACTCTGTATAACCAAAATGAGCGTGATTTGACGCGACGAGCGCACTCGCCAACCGGCTTTCATCGCCGACCGACTTTCATCGCCAGTAGTGTAATATCGCTATCAAATGACAAATTATCATCGCAGAATGTCAAAATTGCGATCTCAGATTGTCAAATCGGTCATCTCGACTCTGTATAACAAAAATGAGCGTGATTGGACGTGACGAGCGCCATCGCCGACCGACTTTCATCGCCAGTAGCGTAATATTGCTAGTCTTATTTCAATTAATCATCGCAGAATCTCTAAATTGCGGTCTCAGTTGGTCCAATTGAGCATCTCGACTCTGCATAACCAAAATGAGCGTGATTGGTCGCGACGAGCGCGATCGCCGACCGACTTTCATCGCCAGTAGTGAAATATCGCTATCGAATGACAACTTATCATCGCAGAATATCGAAATTGTGGTCTCAATTTGTCAAATCGGACATCTCGTCTCTGTATAACCATAATGAGCGTGATCGGTCGCTACGAGCGTCATCGCCGACCGACTTTCATCGCCAGTAGTGTAATATCGCCATCGAATGACAACTTATCATCGCAGAATCTCAAAATTGCGGTCTCAGTTTGACCATCGGTAATCTCGACTCTGCATAACCAAAGTGAGCGTGATTGGTCGCGACGAGCGCCATCGCCGACCGACTTTCATCGCCAGTAGTGAAATATCGCTATCGAATGACAACTTATCATCACAGAATATCGAAATTGTGGAATCAATTTGTCCAATCGGTCATCTCGACTCTGTATAACAAAAGTGAGCGTGATTGGACGCGACGAGCGCCATCGCCGACAGACTTTCATCGCCAGTAGTGTAATATTGCTAGTCTAATTTCAACTAATCATCGCAGAATCTCAAAATTGCGGTCTCAGTTTGTCCAATTGAGCATCTCGACTCAGCATAACCAAAATGAGCGTGATTGGTCGCGACGAGCGCCATCGCCGACCGACTTTCATCGCCAGTAGTGTAATATCGCTATCGAATGACAACTTATCATCGCAGAATATCGAAATTGTGGTCTCAATTTGTCCAATCGGTAATCTCGACTCTGTATAACAAAAATGAGCGTGATTGGACGCGACGAGCGCCATCACCGACCAACTTTCATCGCCTGTAGTGTAATATTGCTAGTCTAATGACAAGTAATCATCGCAGAATCTCGAAATTGCTGTCTCAGATTGTCAAATCGGTCATCTCGACTCTGTATAACAAAAGTGAACTTGATTAGACGCGACGAGCGCCATCGCCGACCGACTTTCATCGCCAGTAGCGTAATATTGCTAGTCTAATTTCAACTAATCATCACAGAATCTCAAAATTGCGGTCTCAGTTGGTCCAATTGAGCATCTCGACTCTGCATAACCAAAATGAGCGTGATTGGTCGCGACGAGCGTGATCGCCGACCGACATTCATCGCCAGTAGTGAAATATCGCTATCGAATGACAACTTATCATCGCAGAATATCGAAATTGTGGTCTCAATTTGTCAAATCGGTCATCTCGACTCTGTATAACCAAAATGAGCATGATTGGTCGCAACGAGCGCCATCGCCGACCGACTTTCATCGCCAGTAGTGTAATATCGCTATCGAATGACAACTTATCATCGCAGAATATCGAAATTGTGGAATCAATTTGTCCAATCGGTCATCTCGACTCTGTATAACAAAAGTGAGCGTGATTGGACGCGACGAGTGCCATCGCCGACCGACTTTCATCGCCAGTAGTGTAATATCGCTATCGAATGAATACTTATCATCGCAGAATATCGAAATTGTGGAATTAATTTGTCCAATCGGTCATCTCGACTCTGTATAACAAAAGTGAGCGTGATTGGACGCGACGAGCGCCATCGCCGACCGACTTTCATCGCCAGTAGTGTAATATCGCTATCGAATGACAACTTATCATCGCAGAATATCGAAATTGTGGTCTCAATTTGTCCAATCGGTAATCTCGACTCTGTATAACAAAAATGAGCGTGATTGGACGCGACGAGCGCCATCACCGACCAACTTTCATCGCCTGTAGTGTAATATTGCTAGTCTAATGACAAGTAATCATCGCAGAATCTCGAAATTGCTGTCTCAGATTGTCAAATCGGTCATCTCGACTCTGTATAACAAAAGTGAACTTGATTAGACGCGACGAGCGCCATCGCCGACCGACTTTCATCGCAAGTAGCGTAATATTGCTAGTCTAATTTTAACTAATCATCGCAGAATCTCAAAATTGCGGTCTCAGTTGGTCCAATTGAGCATCTCTACTTTGCATTACCAAAATGAGCGTGATTGGTCGCGACGAGCGTGATCGCCGACCGACTTTCATCGCCAGTAGTGTAATATCGCTATCGAATGACAACTTATCATCGCAGAATCTCAAAATTGCGGGTCTAAGTTTGACCATCGGTCATCTCGACTCTGCATAACCAAAGTGTGCATGATTGGTCGCGACGAGCGCCATCGCCGACCGACTTTCACCGCCAGTAGTGAAATATCGCTATCGAATGACAACTTATCATCGCAGAATATCGAAATTGTGGAATCAATTTGTCCAATCGGTCATCTCGACTCTGTATAACAAAAGTGAGCGTGATTGGACGCGACGAGCGCCATCGCCGACCGACTTTCATCGCCAGTAATGTAATATTGCTAGTCTAATTTCAACTAATCATCGCAGAATCTCAAAATTGCGGTCTCAGTTTGTCCAATTGAGCATCTCGACTCAGCATAACCAAAATGAGCGTGATTGGTCGCGACGAGCGCCATCCCCGACCGACTTTCATCGCCAGTAGTGTAATATCGCTATCGAATGACAACTTATCATCGCAGAATATCGAAATTGTGGTCTCAATTTGTCCAATCGGTAATCTCGACTCTGTATAACAAAAATGAGCGTGATTGGACGCGACGAGCGCCATCACCGACCAACTTTCATCGCCTGTAGTGTAATATTGCTAGTCTAATGACAAGTAATCATCGCAGAATCTCGAAATTGCTGTCTCAGTTTGTCCAATTGAGCATCTCGACTCTGCATAACCAAAATGAGCGTGATTGGTCGCGACGAGCGCCATCGCCGACCGACTTTCATCGCCAGTAGTGTAATATCGCTATCGAATGACAACTTATCATCGCAGAATATCGAAATTGTGGTCTCAATTTGTCCAATCGGTAATCTCGACTCTGTATAACAAAAATGAGCGTGATTGGACGCGACGAGCGCCATCACCGACCAACTTTCATCGCCTGTAGTGTAATATTGCTAGTCTAATGACAAGTAATCATCGCAGAATCTCGAAATTGCTGTCTCAGATTGTCAAATCGGTCATCTCGACTCTGTATAACAAAAGTGAACTTGATTAGACGCGACGAGCGCCATCGCCGACCGACTTTCATCGCCAGTAGCGTAATATTGCTAGTCTAATTTCAACTAATCATCACAGAATCTCAAAATTGCGGTCTCAGTTGGTCCAATTGAGCATCTCGACTCTGCATAACCAAAATGAGCGTGATTGGTCGCGACGAGCGTGATCGCTGACCGACATTCATCGCCAGTAGTGAAATATGGCTATCAAATGACAACTTATCATCGCAGAATATCGAAATTGTGGTCTCAATTTGTCAAATCGGTCATCTCGACTCTGTATAACCAAAATGAGCATGATTGGTCGCGACGAGCGCCATCGCCGACCGACTTTCATCGCCAGTAGTGTAATATCGCTATCGAATGACAACTTATCATCGCAGAATATCGAAATTGTGGAATCAATTTGTCCAATCGGTCATCTCGACTCTGTATAACAAAAGTGAGCGTGATTGGACGCGACGAGCGCCATCGCCGATCGACTTTCATCGCCAGTAGTGTAATATCGCTATCGAATGACAACTTATCATCGCAGAATATCGAAATTGTGGAATTAATTTGTCCAATCGGTCATCTCGACTCTGTATAACAAATGTGAGCGTGATTGGACGCGACGAGCGCCATCGCCGACTGACTTTCATCGCCAGTAGTGTAATATCGCTATCGAATGACAACTTATCATCGCAGAATATCGAAATTGTGGTCTCAATTTGTCCAATCGGTCATCTCGACTCTGTATAACCAAAATGAGCGTGATTGGACGCGACGAGCGCCATCACCGACCAACTTTCATCGCCTGTAGTGTAATATTGCTAGTCTAATGACAAGTAATCATCGCAGAATCTCGAAATTGCTGTCTCAGATTTTCAAATCGGTCATCTCGACCCTGTATAACAAAAGTGAACTTGATTAGACGCGACGAGCGCCATCGCCGACCGACTTTCATCGCCAGTAGCGTAATATTGCTAGTCTAATTTTAACTAATCATCGCAGAATCTCAAAATTGCGGTCTCAGTTGGTCCAATTGAGCATCTCTACTCTGCATTACCAAAATGAGCGTGATTGGTCGCGACGAGCGTGATCGCCGACCGACTTTCATCGCCAGTAGTGTAATATCGCTATCGAATGACAACTTATCATCGCAGAATCTCAAAATTGCGGTCTAAGTTTGACCATCGGTCATCTCAACTCTGCATAACCAAAGTGAGCATGATTGGTCGCGACGAGCGCCATCGCCGACCGACTTTCATCGCCAGTAATGTAATATTGCTAGTCTAATTTCAACTAATCATCGCAGAATCTCAAAATTGCGGTCTCAGTTTGTCCAATTGAGCATCTCGACTCAGCATAACCAAAATGAGCGTGATTGGTCGCAACGAGCGCCATCGCCGACCGACTTTCATCGCCAGTAGTGTAATATCGCTATCGAATGACAACTTATCATCGCAGAATATCGAAATTGTGGTCTCAATTTGTCCAATCGGTAATCTCGACTCTGTATAACAAAAATGAGCGTGATTGGACGCGACGAGCGCCATCACCGACCAACTTTCATCGCCTGTAGTGTAATATTGCTAGTCTAATGACAACTTATCATCGCAGAATATCGAAATTGTGGTCTCAATTTGTCAAATCGGTCATCTCTATTCTGTATAACGAAAATGAGCGTGATTGGTCGCGACGAGCGCCATCGCCGACCGACTTTTATCGCCAGTAGTGTAATATCGCTATCAAATGACAACTTATCATCGCAGAATCTCAAAATTGCGGTCTCAGTTTGACCATCGGTCATCTCAACTCTGCATAACCAAAGTGAGCATGATTGGTCGCGACGAGCGCCATCGCCGACCGACTTTCATCGCCTGTAGCGTAATATTGCTAGTCTAATTTCAACTAATCATCGCAGAATCTCAAAATTGCGGTCTCAGTTGGTCCAATTGAGCATCTCGACTCTGCATAACCAAAATGAGCGTGATTGGTCGCGACGAGCGCGATCGCCGACCGACTTTCATCGCCAGTAGTGAAATATCGCTATCGAATGACAACTTATCATCGCAAAATATCGAAATTGTGGTCTCAATTTGTCAAATCGGTCATCTCGACTCTGTATAACCAAAATGAGCGGGATCGGTCGCTACGAGCGTCATCGCCGACCGACTTTCATCGCCAGTAGTGTAATATCGCTATCGAATGACAACTTATCATCGCAGAATCTCAAAATTGCGGTCTCAGTTTGACCATCGGTCATCTTGACTCTGCATAACCAAAGTGAGCGTGATTGGTCGCGACGACCGCCATCGCCGACCAACTTTCATCGCCAGTAGTGAAATATCGCTATCGAATGACAACTTATCATCGCAGAATATCGAAATTGTGGAATCAATTTGTCCAATCGGTCATCTCGACTCTGTATAACAAAAGTGAGCGTGATTGGACGCGACGAGCCCCATCGCCGACCGACTTTCATCGCCAGTAGTGTAATATTGCTAGTCTAATTTCAACTAATCATCGCAGAATCTCAAAATTGCGGTCTCAGTTTGTCCAATTGAGCATCTCGACTCAGCATAACCAAAATGAGCGTGATTGGTCGCGACGAGCGCCATCGCTGACCGACTTTCATCGTCAGTAGTGTAATATCGCTATCGAATGACAACTTATCATCGCAGAATATCGAAATTGTGGTCTCGATTTGTCCAATCGGTAATCTCGACTCTGTATATCAAAAATGAGCGTGATTGGACGCGACGAGCGCCATCACCGACTAACTTTCATCGCCTGTAGTGTAATATTGCTAGTCTAATGACAAGTAATCATCGCAGAATCTCGAAATTGCTGTCTCAGATTGTCAAATCGGTCATCTCGACTCTGTATAACAAAAGTGAACTTGATAAGACGCGACGAGCGCCATCGCCGACCGACTTTCATCGCCAGTAGCGTAATATTGCTAGTCTAATTTCAACTAATCATCGCAGAATCTCAAAATTGCGGTCTCAGTTGGTCCAATTGAGCATCTCGACTCTGCATTACCAAAATGAGCGTGATTGGTCGCGACGAGCGTGATCGCCGACCGACTTTCATCGCCAGTAGTGTAATATCGCTATCGAATGACAACTTATCATCGCAGAATATCGAAATTGTGGTCTCAATTTGTCCAATCGGTAATCTCGACTCTGTATAACAAAAATGAGCGTGATTGGACGCGATGAGCGCCATCACCGACCAACTTTCATCGCCTGTAGTGTAATATTGCTAGTCTAATGACAAGTAATCATCGCAGAATCTCGAAATTGCTGTCTCTGATTGTCAAATCGGTCATCTCGACTCTGTATAACAAAAGTGAGTGTGATTAGACGCGACGAGCGCCATCGCCAACCGACTTTCATCGCCAGTAGTGAAATATCGCTATCGAATGACAACTTATCATCGCAGAATATCGAAATTGTGGTCTCAATTTGTCAAATCGGTCATCTCTATTCTGTATAACCAAAATGAGCGTGATTGGTCGCGACGAACGCCATCGCCGACCGACTTTTATCGCCAGTAGTGTAATATCGCTATCGAATGACAACTTATCATCGCAGAATCTCAAAATTGCGGTCTCAGTTTGACCATCGGTCATCTCAACTCTGCATAACCAAAGTGAGCGTGATTGGTCGCGACGAGCGCCATCGCCGACCGACTTTCATCGCCAGTAGCGTAATATTGCTAGTCTAATTTCAACTAATCATCGCAGAATCTCAAAATTGCGGTCTCAGTTGGTCCAATTGAGCATCTCGACTCTGCATAACCAAAATGAGCGTGATTGGTCGCGACGAGCGCGATCGCCGACCGACTTTCATCGCCAGTAGTGAAATATCGCTATCGAATGACAACTTATCATCGCAAAATATCGAAATTGTGGTCTCAATTTGTCAAATCGGTCATCTCGACTCTGTATAACCAAAATGAGCGTGATCGGTCGCTACGAGCGTCATCGCCGACCGACTTTCATCGCCAGTAGTGTAATATCGCTACTGAATGACAACTTATCATCGCAGAATCTCAAAATTGCGGTCTCAGTTTGACCATCGGTCATCTTGACTCTGCATAACCAAAGTGAGCGTGATTGGTCGCGACAAGCGCCATCGCCGACCGACTTTCATCGCCAGTAGTGAAATATCGCTATCGAATGACAACTTATCATCGCAGAATCTCAAAATTGCGGTCTCAGTTTGACCATCGGTCATCTCAACTCTGCATAACCAAAGTGAGCGTGATTGGTCGCGACGAGCGCCATCGCCGACCGACTTTCATCGCCAGTAGCGTAATATTGCTAGTCTAATTTCAACTAATCATCGCAGAATCTCAAAATTGCGGTCTCAGTTTGACCATCGGTCATCTTGACTCTGCATAACCAAAGTGAGCGTGATTGGTCGCGACGACCGACTTTCATCGCCAGTAGTGAAATATCGCTATCGAATGACAACTTATCATCGCAGAATATCGAAATTGTGGAATCAATTTGTCCAATCGGTCATCTCGACTCTGTATAACAAAAGTGAGCGTGATTGGACGCGACGAGCGCCATCGCCGACCGACTTTCATCGCCAGTAGTGTAATATTGCTAGTCTAATTTCAACTAATCATCGCAGAATCTCAAAATTGCGGTCTCAGTTTGTCCAATTGAGCATCTCGACTCAGCATAACCAAAATGAGCGTGATTGGTCGCGACGAGCGCCATCGCCGACCGACTTTCATCGCCAGTAGTGTAATATCGCTATCGAATGACAACTTATCATCGCAGAATATCGAAATTGTGGTCTCAATTTGTCCAATCGGTAATCTCGACTCTGTATAACAAAAATGAGCATGATTGGACGCGACGAGCGCCATCACCGACCAACTTTCATCGCCTGTAGTGTAATATTGCTAGTCTAATGACAAGTAATCATCGCTGAATCTCGAAATTGCTGCCTCAGATTGTCAAATCGGTCATCTCGACTCTGTATAACAAAAGTGAGCGTGATTAGACGCGACGAGCGCCATCGCCGATTGTTTTTCATCACCTGTAGTGTAATATTGCTAGTCTAATGACAAGTAATCATCGCAGAATCTCGCAATTGCGTTATCAGATTGTCAAATCGGTCATCTCTATTCTGTATAACCAAAATGAGCGTGATTGGTCGCGATGAGCGCCATCGCCGACCGACTTTCATCGCCAGTAGCGTAATATTGCTAGTCTAATTTCAACGAATCTCAAAATTGCGGTCTCAGTTGGTCCAATTGAGCATCTCGACTCTGCATAACCAAAATGAGCGTGATTGGTCGCGACGAGCGCGATCGCCGACCGACTTTCATCGCCAGTAGTGAAATATCGCTATCGAATGACAACTTATCAACGCAGAATATCGAAATTGTGGTCTCAATTTGTCAAATCGGTCATCTCGACTCTGTATAACCAAAATGAGCGTGATCGGTCGCTACGAGCGTCATCGCCGACCGACTTTCATCGCCAGTAGTGTAATATCGCTATCGAATGACAACTTATCATCGCAGAATCTCAAAATTGCGGTCTCAGTTTGACCATCGGTCATCTTGACTCTGCATAACCAAAATGAGCGTGATCGGTCGCTACGAGCGTCATCGCCGACCGACTTTCATCGCCAGTAGTGAAATATCGCTATCGAATGACAACTTATCATCGCAGAATATCGAAATTGTGGAATCAATTTGTCCAATCGGTCATCTCGACTCTGTATAACAAAAGTGAGCGTGATTGGACGCGACGAGCGCCATCGCCGACCGACTTTCATCGCCAGTAGTGTAATATTGCTAGTCTAATTTCAACTAATCATCGCAGAATCTCGAAATTGCTGTCTCAGATTGTCAAATCGGTCATCTCGACTCTGTATAACAAAAGTGAGCGTGATTAGACGCGACGAGCGCCATCGCCGATTGTTTTTCATCACCTGTAGTGTAATATTGCTAGTCTAATGACAAGTAATCATCGCAGAATCTCGCAATTGCGTTATCAGATTGTCAAATCGGTCATTTCGACTCTGTATAACCAAAATGAGCGTGATTGGTCGTGACGAGCACCATCGCCGACCGACTTTCATTGCCTGTAGTGTAATATTGCTAGTCTAATGACAAGTAATCATCGCAGAATCTCGAAATTGTGGTCTCAGATTGTCAAATCGGTCATCTCGACTCAGTATAACCAAAATGAGCGTGATTGGACGCGACGAGCGCCATCGCCGACCGACTTTCATCGCCTGTAGTGTAATATTGCTAGTCTAATGACAAGTAATCATCGCAGAATCTCGAAATTGCGGTCTCAGTTGGTCCAATTGAGCATCTCGACTCTGCATAACCAAAATGAGCGTGATTGGTCGCGACGAGCGCCATCGTCGACCGACTTTCATCGCCAGTAGTGTAATATCGCTATCGAATGACAACTTATCATCGTAGAATCTCAAAATTGCGGTCTCAGTTTGACCATCGGTCATCTCGACTGTGCATAACCAAAGTGAGCGTTATTGGTCGCGACGAGCGCCATCGCCGACCGACTTTCATCGCCAGTAGTGAAATATCGCTATCGAAAGACAACTTATCATCGCAGAATATCGAAATTGAGGTCTCAATTTGTCAAATCGGTCATCTCTACTCTGTATAACAAAAATGAGCTAATTGGTCGCGACGAGCGCCATCGCCGACCGACTTTCATCGCCAGTAGTGTAATATCGCTATCGAATGACAACTTATCATCGCAGAATCTCAAAATTGCGGTCTCAGTTTGTCCAATTGAGCATCTCGACTCTGCATAACCAAAATGAGCGTGATTGGTCGCGACGAGCGCCATCGCCGACCGACTTTCATCGCCAGTAGTGTAATATCGCTATCAAATGACAACTTATCATCGCGGAATATCGAAATTGTGGTCTCAATTTTTCCAATCGGTCATCTCGACTCTGTATAACCAAAATGAGCGTGATTGGACACTACAAGCGCCATCGCCGATCGACTTTCATCGCCTGTAGTGTAATATTGCTAGTCTAATGACAAGTAATCATCGCAGAATCTCGAAATTGCTGTCTCAGATTGTCAAATCGGTCATCTCGACTCTGTATAACAAAAGTGAGCGTGATTAGACGCGACGAGCGCCATCGCCGACCGACTTTCATCGCCAGTAGCGTAATATTGCTAGTCTAATTTCAATTAATCATCGCAGAATCTCAAAATTGCGGTCTCAGTTGGTCCAATTGAGCATCTCGACTCTGCATAAGCAAAATGAGCGTGATTGCTCGCGACGAGCGCACTCGCCGACCGACTTTCATCGCCGACCGACTTTCATCGCCAGTATTGTAATATCGCTATCAAATGACAACTGATCATCGCAGAATCTCAAAATTGCGGTCTCAGTTTGACCATAGGTAATTTCGACTCTGCATAACCAAAATGAGCGTGATTTGACGCGATGAGCGCCATCGCTGACCGACTTTCATCGCCAGTTGTGTAATATTGCTAGTCTAATGACAAGTAATCATCGCAGAATCTCGAAACTGCAGTCTCATAATTGTCAAATCGGTCATCTCGACTCTGTATAAGCAAAATGAGCGTGATTGCTCGCGACGAGCGCACTCGCCCACCGACTTTCATCACCAGTAGTGTAATATCGCTATCAAATGACAACTGATCATCGCAGAATCTCGAAACTGCAGTCTCAGATTGTCAAATCGGTCATCTCAACTCTGCATGACCAAAGTGACGTGATTGGTCGCGACGAGCGCACTCGCCAACCGACTTTCATCGCCGACCGACTTTCATCGCCAGTAGTGTAATATCGCTATCAAATGACAACTTATCATCGCAGAATCTCAAAATTGTGGTGTCAGTTTGACCATCAGTCATCTCGACTCTGTAAAACCAAAATGAGCGTGATTGGACGCGACGAGCGCCATCGCCGACCGACTTTCATCGCCAGTAGTGTAATATAGCAATTGAATGACAAATTATCACCGCAGAATGTCAAAATTGCGATCTCAGTTTGACCATCCGTCATCTCGACTCTGCATGACTAAAGTGAGCGTGATTGGTCGCGACGACCCCAATCGCCGACTGACTTTCATTGCCAGTAGTGTAATATCGCTACTGAATGACAACTTATCATTGCAGAATCTCAAAATTGCGATCTCAGTTTGACCATCTGTCATCTCGACTCTGCATGACTAAAGTGAGCGTGATTGGTCGCGACGACCCCAATCGCCGACTGACTTTCATCGCCAGTAGTGTAATATTGCTAGTCTATTGACAAGTAATCATTGCAGAATCTCGAAATTGCGGTCTCAGATTGTCAAATCGGTCATCGCGACTCTGTATAACCAAAATGAGCGTGATTTGACGCGACGAGCGCCATCGCCGACCTACTTTCATCGCGAGTAGGGTAATATTGCTATCAAATGACAACTTATCATCGCAGAATCTCAAAATTGCAGTCTCAGATTGTCAAATCGGTCATCTCGACTCTGTATAACCAAAATGAGCGTGATTTGACGCGACGAGCGCCATCGCCGACCGACTTTCATCGCCAGTAGTGTAATATTGCTGGTCTATTGTCAAGTAATCATTGCAGAATCTCGAAATTGCGGTCTCAGATTATCAAATCGGTCATCGCGACTCTGTATAACCAAAATGAGGGTGATTTGAAGCGACGAGCGCCATCGCCGACCTACTTTCATCGCCTGTAGTGTAATATTTCTAGTCTAATGACAAGTAATCATCGCAGAATCTCGAAATTACAGTCTCAGATTGTCATATCGGTCATCTCAACTCTGTATAACCAAAATGAGAGTGATTTGACGCGACGAGCGCCATCGCCGACCGACTTTCATCGCCAGTAGTGTAATATTGCTAGTCTATTGACAAGTGATCATTGCAGAATCTCGAAATTGCGGTCACAGATTGTCAAATCGGTCATCGCGACTCTGTATAAGCAAAATGAGCGTGATTGGACGCGACGAGCGCTATCGCCGACCGACTTTCATCTCCAGTAGTGTAATATCGCTATCAAATGACAACTTATCATTGCAGAATCTCAAAATTATGGTCTCAGGTTGTCCAATCGTTTCTCTCAACTCTGTATTACCAAAATGAGCGTGATCGGTCCTACGAGCCACATCCCCGACCGACTTTCATCGCCAGTAGCGTAATATTGCTAGTCTAATGACAACTGATCATCGCAGAATCTCAAGATTGCGGTCTCAGTTTGACCATAGATCATTTCGACTCTGCATAACAAAAGTGAGCGTGATCGGTCGCGACGAGCGCCATCGCCGACCGACTTTCATCGCCTGTAGTGTAATATTCCTAGTCTAATGACAAGTAATCATCGCAGAATCCCGAAATTGCGGTCTCAGATTGTCAAATTGGTCAACTCGACTCTGTATAACCAAAATGAGCGTGATTTGACGCGACGAGCGCCAGCGCCGACCGACTTTCATCGCCAGTAGTGTAATATTGCCAGTCGAATGACAACTAATCATCGCAGAATCTCAAAATTGCAGTCTCAGTTTGACCATAGGTCATTTCGACTCTGCATAACCAAAAAGTGAGCGTGATCGGTCGCGACGAGCGCCATCGCCGACCGACTTTCATCGCCTGTAGTGTAATATTGCTAGTCTATTGACAAGTAATCATTGCAGAATCTCGAAATTGCGGTCTCAGATTGTCAAATCGGTCATCCCGACTCTGTATAACCAAAATGAGCGTGATTTAACGTGACGAGCGCCATCTCCGACCGACTTTCATTGCCAGTAGTGTAATATTGCTAGTCTAATGACAACTAATCATTGCAGAATCTCAAAATTGCAGTCTCAGATTGTCAAATCGGTCATCTCAACTCTGCATGACCAAAGTGACGTGATTGGTCGCGACGAGCGCACTCGCCAACCGACTTTCATCGCCGACCGACTTTCATCGCCAGTAGTGTAATATCGCTATCAAATGACAACTTATCATCGCAGAATCTCAAAATTGTGGTGTCAGTTTGACCATCAGTCATTTCGACTCTGTAAAACCAAAATGAGCGTGATTGGACGCGACGAGCGCCATCGCCGACCGACTTTCATCGCCAGTAGTGTAATATAGCAATTGAATGACAAATTATCACCGCAGAATGTCAAAATTGCGATCTCAGTTTGACCATCCGTCATCTCGACTCTGCATGACTAAAGTGAGCGTGATTGGTCGCGACGACCCCAATCGCCGACTGACTTTCATTGCCAGTAGTGTAATATCGCTACTGAATGACAATTTATCATTGCAGAATCTCAAAATTGCGATCTCAGTTTGACCATCTGTCATCTCGACTCTGCATGACTAAAGTGAGCGTGATTGGTCGCGACGACCCCAATCGCCGACTGACTTTCATCGCCAGTAGTGTAATATTGCTAGTCTATTGACAAGTAATCATTGCAGAATCTCGAAATTGCGGTCTCAGATTGTCAAATCGGTCATCGCGACTCTGTATAACCAAAATGAGCGTGATTTGACGCGACGAGCGCCATCGCCGACCTACTTTCATCGCCAGTAGGGTAATATTGCTATCAAATGACAACTTATCATCGCAGAATCTCAAAATTGCAGTCTCAGATTGTCAAATCGGTCATCTCGACTCTGTATAACCAAAATGAGCGTGATTTGACGCGACGAGCGCCATCGCCGACCGACTTTCATCGCCAGTAGTGTAATATTGCTAGTGTATTGTCAAGTAATCATTGCAGAATCTCGAAATTGCGGTCTCAGATTATCAAATCGGTCATCGCGACTCTGTATAACCAAAATGAGGGTGATTTGAAGCGACGAGCGCCATCGCCGACCTACTTTCATCGCCTGTAGTGTAATATTTCTAGTCTAATGACAAGTAATCATCGCAGAATCTCGAAATTACAGTCTCAGATTGTCATATCGGTCATCTCAACTCTGTATCACCAAAATGAGAGTGATTTGACGCGACAAGCGCCATCGCCGACCGACTTTCATCGCCAGTAGTGTAATATTGCTAGTCTATTGACAAGTGATCATTGCAGAATCTCGAAATTGCGGTCACAGATTGTCAAATCGGTCATCGCGACTCTGTATAACCAAAATGAGCGTGATTGGACGCGACGAGCGCTATCGCCGACCGACTTTCATTGCCAGTAGTGTAATATTGCTAGTGTCATGTCAACTAATCATCACAGAATCTCAAAATTGCGGTCTCAGTTTGTCCAATTGAGCATCTCGACTCTGCATAACCAAAATGAGCGTGATTGGTCGCGACGAGCGCCATCGCCGACCGACTTTCATCGCCAGTAGTGTAATATCGCTATCAAATGACAACTTATCATCGCAGAATATCGAAATTGTGGTCTCAATTTGTCCAATCGGTCATCTCGACTCTGTATAACCAAAATGAGCGTGATTGGACGCGACAAGCGCCATCACCGACCGACTTTCATCGCCTGTAGTGTAATATTGCTAGTCTAATGACAAGTAATCATCGCAGAATCTCGAAATTGCTGTCTCAGATTGTCAAATCGGTCATCTCGACTCTGTATAACAAAAGTGAGCGTGATTAGACGCGACGAGCGCCATCGCCGACCGACTTTCATCGCCAGTAGCGTAATATTGCTAGTCTAATTTCAACTAATCATCGCAGAATCTCAAAATTGCGGTCTCAGTTTGTCCAATTGAGCATCTCGACTCTGCATAAGCAAAATGAGCGTGATTGCTCGCGACGAGCGCACTCGCCGACTGACTTTCATCGCCGACCGACTTTCATCGCCAGTATTGTAATATCGCTATCAAATGACAACTGATCATCGCAGAATCTCAAAATTGCGGTCTCAGTTTGACCATAGGTAATTTCGACTCTGCATAACCAAAGGGAGCGTGATCGGTCGCGACGAGCGCCATCGCCGACTAACTTTCATCGCCTGTAGTGTAATATTCCTAGTCTAATGACAAGTAATCATCGCAGAATCTCGAAATTGCAGTCTCAGATTGTCAAATCGGTCATCTCGACTCTGTATAACCAAAATGAGCGTGATTTGACGCGACGAGCGCCATCGCCGACCTACTTTCATCGCCTGTAGTGTAATATTTCTAGTCTAATGACAAGTAATCATCGCAGAATCTCGAAATTGCAGTCTCAGATTGTCAAATCGGTCATCACGACTCTGTATAACCAAAATGAGTGTGATTTGATGCGACGAGCGCCATTGCCGACCGATTTTCATCGCCAGTAGTGTAATATTGCTAGTGTAAAGACAACTAATCATTGCAGAATCTCAAAATTGCAGTCTTAGATTGTCAAATCGGTCATCTCAACTCTGCATGACCAAAATGAGTGTGATTGGTCGCGACGAGCGCACTCGCCAACCGACTTTCATCGCCGACCGACTTTCATCGCCAGTAGTCAAATATCGCTATCAAATGACAATTTATCATCGCAGAATCTCAAAATTGTGGTGTCAGTTTTACCATCAGTCATCTAGACTCTGTATAACCAAAGTCAGCGTGATTGGTCGCGACGAGCGCCATCGCCGACCAACTTTCATCGCCAGTAGTGTAATATTGCTAGTCTAATGACAAGTCATCATCGCAGAATCTCAAAACTGCAGTCTCAGATTGTCAAATCGGTCATCTTGACTCTGTATAACCAAAATGAGCGTGATTTCAAGCGACGAGCGCCATCGCCGACTGACTTTCATTGCCAGTAGCGTAATATTGCTAGTGTAATGTCAACTCATCATCACAGAATCTCGAAATTGCGGTCACAGATTGTCAAATCGGTCATCGCGACTCTGTATAAGCAAAATGAGCGTGATTGGACGCGACGAGCGCTATCGCCGACCGACTTTCATTGCCAGTAGTGTAATATTGCTAGTGTCATGTCAACTAATCATCACATAATCTCAAAATTGCGGTCTCAGTTTGTCTAATGGAGCATCTCGACTCTACATAATCAAAATGATCGTGATTGGTTGCGAGGAGCGCCATCGCCGACCCACTTTCATCTCCAGTAGTGTAATATCGCTATCAAATGACAACTTATCATTGCAGAATCTCAAAATTATGGTCTCAGGTTGTCCAATCGTTTCTCTCAACTCTGTATTACCAAAATGAGCGTGATCGGTCCTACGAGCCACATCCCCGACCGACTTTCATCGCCAGTAGCGTAATATTGCTAGTCTAATGACAACTGATCATCGCAGAATCTCAAGATTGCGGTCTCAGTTTGACCATAGATCATTTCGACTCTGCATAACAAAAGTGAGCGTGATCGGTCGCGACGAGCGCCATCGCCGACCGACTTTCATCGCCTGTAGTGTAATATTCCTAGTCTAATGACAAGTAATCATCGCAGAATCCCGAAATTGCGGTCTCAGATTGTCAAATTGGTCAACTCGACTCTGTATAACCAAAATGAGCGTGATTTGACGCGACGAGCGCCAGCGCCGACCGACTTTCATCGCCAGTAGTGTAATATTGCCAGTCGAATGACAACTAATCATCGCAGAATCTCAAAATTGCAGTCTCAGTTTGACCATAGGTCATTTCGACTCTGCATAACCAAAAAGTGAGCGTGATCGGTCGCGACGAGCGCCATCGCCGACCGACTTTCATCGCCTGTAGTGTAATATTGCTAGTCTATTGACAAGTAATCATTGCAGAATCTCGAAATTGCGGTCTCAGATTGTCAAATCGGTCATCCCGACTCTGTATAACCAAAATGAGCGTGATTTAACGTGACGAGCGCCATCTCCGACCGACTTTCATTGCCAGTAGTGTAATATTGCTAGTCTAATGACAACTAATCATTGCAGAATCTCAAAATTGCAGTCTCAGATTGTCAAATCGGTCATCTCAACTCTGCATGACCAAAGTGACGTGATTGGTCGCGACGAGCGCACTCGCCAACCGACTTTCATCGCCGACCGACTTTCATCGCCAGTAGTGTAATATCGCTATCAAATGACAACTTATCATCGCAGAATCTCAAAATTGTGGTGTCAGTTTGACCATCAGTCATTTCGACTCTGTAAAACCAAAATGAGCGTGATTGGACGCGACGAGCGCCATCGCCGACCGACTTTCATCGCCAGTAGTGTAATATAGCAATTGAATGACAAATTATCACCGCAGAATGTCAAAATTGCGATCTCAGTTTGACCATCCGTCATCTCGACTCTGCATGACTAAAGTGAGCGTGATTGGTCGCGACGACCCCAATCGCCGACTGACTTTCATTGCCAGTAGTGTAATATCGCTACTGAATGACAATTTATCATTGCAGAATCTCAAAATTGCGATCTCAGTTTGACCATCTGTCATCTCGACTCTGCATGACTAAAGTGAGCGTGATTGGTCGCGACGACCCCAATCGCCGACTGACTTTCATCGCCAGTAGTGTAATATTGCTAGTCTATTGACAAGTAATCATTGCAGAATCTCGAAATTGCGGTCTCAGATTGTCAAATCGGTCATCGCGACTCTGTATAACCAAAATGAGCGTGATTTGACGCGACGAGCGCCATCGCCGACCTACTTTCATCGCCAGTAGGGTAATATTGCTATCAAATGACAACTTATCATCGCAGAATCTCAAAATTGCAGTCTCAGATTGTCAAATCGGTCATCTCGACTCTGTATAACCAAAATGAGCGTGATTTGACGCGACGAGCGCCATCGCCGACCGACTTTCATCGCCAGTAGTGTAATATTGCTAGTGTATTGTCAAGTAATCATTGCAGAATCTCGAAATTGCGGTCTCAGATTATCAAATCGGTCATCGCGACTCTGTATAACCAAAATGAGGGTGATTTGAAGCGACGAGCGCCATCGCCGACCTACTTTCATCGCCTGTAGTGTAATATTTCTAGTCTAATGACAAGTAATCATCGCAGAATCTCGAAATTACAGTCTCAGATTGTCATATCGGTCATCTCAACTCTGTATCACCAAAATGAGAGTGATTTGACGCGACAAGCGCCATCGCCGACCGACTTTCATCGCCAGTAGTGTAATATTGCTAGTCTATTGACAAGTGATCATTGCAGAATCTCGAAATTGCGGTCACAGATTGTCAAATCGGTCATCGCGACTCTGTATAACCAAAATGAGCGTGATTGGACGCGACGAGCGCTATCGCCGACCGACTTTCATTGCCAGTAGTGTAATATTGCTAGTGTCATGTCAACTAATCATCACAGAATCTCAAAATTGCGGTCTCAGTTTGTCCAATTGAGCATCTCGACTCTGCATAACCAAAATGAGCGTGATTGGTCGCGACGAGCGCCATCGCCGACCGACTTTCATCGCCAGTAGTGTAATATCGCTATCAAATGACAACTTATCATCGCGGAATATCGAAATTGTGGTCTCAATTTTTCCAATCGGTCATCTCGACTCTGTATAACCAAAATGAGCGTGATTGGACGCGACAAGCCCCATCGCCGACCGACTTTCATCGCCTGTAGTGTAATATTGCTAGTCTAATGACAAGTAATCATCGCAGAATCTCGAAATTGCTGTCTCAGATTGTCAAATCGGTCATCTCGACTCTGTATAACAAAAGTGAGCGTGATTAGACGCGACGAGCGCCATCGCCGACCGACTTTCATCGCCAGTAGCGTAATATTGCTAGTCTAATTTCAACTAATCATCGCAGAATCTCAAAATTGCGGTCTCAGTTGGTCCAATTGAGCATCTCGACTCTGCATAACCAAAATGAGCGTGATTGCTCGCGACGAGCGCACTCGCCGACTGACTTTCATCGCCGACCGACTTTCATCGCCAGTAGTGTAATATCGCTATCAAATGACAACTGATCATCGCAGAATCTCAAAATTGCGGTCTCAGTTTGACCATAGGTAATTTCGACTCTGCATAACCAAAGGGAGCGTGATCGGTCGCGACGAGCGCCATCGCCGACTAACTTTCATCGCCTGTAGTGTAATATTCCTAGTCTAATGACAAGTAATCATCGCAGAATCTCGAAATTGCAGTCTCAGATTGTCAAATCGGTCATCTCGACTCTGTATAACCAAAATGAGCGTGATTGGACGCGACGAGCGCCATCGCCGACCGACTTTCATCGCCTGTAGTGTAATATTTCTAGTCTAATGACAAGTAATCATCGCAGAATCTCGAAATTGCAGTCTCAGATTGTCAAATCGGTCATCACGACTCTGTATAACCAAAATGAGTGTGATTTGATGCGACGAGCGCCATTGCCGACCGATTTTCATCGCCAGTAGTGTAATATTGCTAGTGTAAAGACAACTAATCATTGCAGAATCTCAAAATTGCAGTCTTAGATTGTCAAATCGGTCATCTCAACTCTGCATGACCAAAATGAGTGTGATTGGTCGCGACGAGCGCACTCGCCAACCGACTTTCATCGCCGACCGACTTTCATCGCCAGTAGTCAAATATCGCTATCAAATGACAATTTATCATCGCAGAATCTCAAAATTGTGGTGTCAGTTTTACCATCAGTCATCTAGACTCTGTATAACCAAAGTCAGCGTGATTGGTCGCGACGAGCGCCATCGCCGACCAACTTTCATCGCCAGTAGTGTAATATTGCTAGTCTAATGACAAGTCATCATCGCAGAATCTCAAAACTGCAGTCTCAGATTGTCAAATCGGTCATCTTGACTCTGTATAACCAAAATGAGCGTGATTTCAAGCGACGAGCGCCATCGCCGACTGACTTTCATTGCCAGTAGCGTAATATTGCTAGTGTAATGTCAACTCATCATCACAGAATCTCGAAATTGCGGTCTCAGTTTATCTAATGGAGCATCTCGACTCTACATAATCAAAATGATCGTGATTGGTCGCGAGGAGCGCCATCGCCGACTGACTTTCATCGCCAGTAGTGTAATATAGCAATTGAATGACAACTTATCATTGCAGAATCTCAAAATTGCGGTCTCAGTTTGACCATCTGTCATCCTGGCTCTGCATGACTAAGATGAGCGTGATTGGTCGCGACGAGCCCAATCGCCGACCGACTTTCATCGCCAGTAGTGTAATATCGCTATCAAATGACAACTTATCATCGCAGAATATCGAAATTGTGGTCTCAATTTGTCCAATCGGTCATCTCAATTAATCATTGCAGAATCTCTAAATTGCAGTCTCAGTTGGTCCAATTGAGCATCTCGACTCTGCATAAGCAAAATGAGCGTGATTGCTCGCAATGAGCGCACTCGCCGACCGACTTTCATCGCCGACCGACTTTCATCGCCGACCGACTTTCATCGCCGACCGACTTTCATCGCCAGTAGTGTAATATCGCTATCAAATGACAACTGATCATCGCAGAATCTCGAAATTGCAGTCTCAGATTGTCAAATCGGTCATCTCGACTCTGTATAACCAAAATGAGCGTGATTTGACGCGACGAGCGCCATCGCCGACCTACTTTCATCGCCTGTAGTGTAATATATCTAGTCTAATGACAAGTAATCATCGCAGAATCTCGAAATTGCAGTCTCAGATTGTCAAATCGGTCATCACGACTCTGTATAACCAAAATGAGTGTGATTTGATGCGACGAGCGCCATTGCCGACCGACTTTCATCGCCAGTAGTGTAATATTGCCAGTCGAATGACAACTAATCATCGCATAATCTCAAAATTGTGGTCTCAGTTTGACCACAGGTCATTTCGACTCTGCATAACCAAAAAGTGAGCGTGATCGTCGCGACGAGCGCCATCGCCGACCAACTTTCATCGCCTGTAGTGTAATATTGCTAGTCTATGACGAGTAATCATTGCAGAATCTCAAAATTGCGGTCCCAGATTGTCAAATCGGTCATCGCGACTCTGTATAACCAAAATGAGCGTGATTTGACGCGATGAGCGCCATCGCTGACCGACTTTCATCGCCAGTTGTGTAATATTGCTAGTCTAATGACAAGTAATCATCGCAGAATCTCGAAACTGCAGTCTCATAATTGTCAAATCGGTCATCTCGACTCTGTATAAGCAAAATGAGCGTGATTGCTCGCGACGAGCGCACTCGCTGACCGACTTTCATCACCAGTAGTGTAATATCGCTATCAAATGACAACTGATCATCGCAGAATCTCGAAACTGCAGTCTCAGATTGTCAAATCGGTCATCTCAACTCTGCATGACCAAAGTGACGTGATTGGTCGCGACGAGCGCACTCGCCAACCGACTTTCATCGCCGACCGACTTTCATCGCCAGTAGTGTAATATCGCTATCAAATGACAACTTATCATCGCAGAATCTCAAAATTGTGGTGTCAGTTTGACCATCAGTCATCTCGACTCTGTAAAACCAAAATGAGCGTGATTGGACGCGACGAGCGCCATCGCCGACCGACTTTCATCGCCAGTAGTGTAATATAGCAATTGAATGACAAATTATCACCGCAGAATGTCAAAATTGCGATCTCAGTTTGACCATCCGTCATCTCGACTCTGCATGACTAAAGTGAGCGTGATTGGTCGCGACGACCCCAATCGCCGACTGACTTTCATTGCCAGTAGTGTAATATCGCTACTGAATGACAACTTATCATTGCAGAATCTCAAAATTGCGATCTCAGTTTGACCATCTGTCATCTCGACTCTGCATGACTAAAGTGAGCGTGATTGGTCGCGACGACCCCAATCGCCGACTGACTTTCATCGCCAGTAGTGTAATATTGCTAGTCTATTGACAAGTAATCATTGCAGAATCTCGAAATTGCGTTCTCAGATTGTCAAATCGGTCATCGCGACTCTGTATAACCAAAATGAGCGTGATTTGACGCGACGAGCGCCATCGCCGACCTACTTTCATCGCGAGTAGGGTAATATTGCTATCAAATGACAACTTATCATCGCAGAATCTCAAAATTGCAGTCTCAGATTGTCAAATCGGTCATCTCGACTCTGTATAACCAAAATGAGCGTGATTTGACGCGACGAGCGCCATCGCCGACCGACTTTCATCGCCAGTAGTGTAATATTGCTGGTCTATTGTCAAGTAATCATTGCAGAATCTCGAAATTGCGGTCTCAGATTATCAAATCGGTCATCGCGACTCTGTATAACCAAAATGAGGGTGATTTGAAGCGACGAGCGCCATCGCCGACCTACTTTCATCGCCTGTAGTGTAATATTTCTAGTCTAATGACAAGTAATCATCGCAGAATCTCGAAATTACAGTCTCAGATTGTCATATCGGTCATCTCAACTCTGTATAACCAAAATGAGAGTGATTTGACGCGACGAGCGCCATCGCCGACCGACTTTCATCGCCAGTAGTGTAATATTGCTAGTCTATTGACAAGTGATCATTGCAGAATCTCGAAATTGCGGTCACAGATTGTCAAATCGGTCATCGCGACTCTGTATAAGCAAAATGAGCGTGATTGGACGCGACGAGCGCTATCGCCGACCGACTTTCATTGCCAGTAGTGTAATATTGCTAGTGTCATGTCAACTAATCATCACAGAATCTCAAAATTGCGGTCTCAGTTTGTCTAATGGAGCATCTCGACTCTACATAATCAAAATGATCGTGATTGGTTGCGAGGAGCGCCATCGCCGACCCACTTTCATCTCCAGTAGTGTAATATCGCTATCAAATGACAACTTATCATTGCAGAATCTCA
The DNA here is from genome assembly GCF_910592395.1 of Lineus longissimus. NCBI lineage: Eukaryota > Metazoa > Nemertea > Pilidiophora > Heteronemertea > Lineidae > Lineus > Lineus longissimus. Next base: position 9,830,766 of record NC_088321.1, read on the forward strand.
AAATTATGGTCTCAGGTTGTCCAATCGTTTCTCTCAACTCTGTATTACCAAAATGAGCGTGATCGGTCCTACGAGCCACATCCCCGACCGACTTTCATCGCCAGTAGCGTAATATTGCTAGTCTAATGACAACTGATCATCGCAGAATCTCAAGATTGCGGTCTCAGTTTGACCATAGATCATTTCGACTCTGCATAACAAAAGTGAGCGTGATCGGTCGCGACGAGCGCCATCGCCGACCGACTTTCATCGCCTGTAGTGTAATATTCCTAGTCTAATGACAAGTAATCATCGCAGAATCCCGAAATTGCGGTCTCAGATTGTCGAATTGGTCAACTCGACTCTGTATAACCAAAATGAGCGTGATTTGACGCGACGAGCGCCAGCGCCGACCGACTTTCATCGCCAGTAGTGTAATATTGCCAGTCGAATGACAACTAATCATCGCAGAATCTCAAAATTGCAGTCTCAGTTTGACCATAGGTCATTTCGACTCTGCATAACCAAAAAGTGAGCGTGATCGGTCGCGACGAGCGCCATCGCCGACCGACTTTCATCGCCTGTAGTGTAATATTGCTAGTCTATTGACAAGTAATCATTGCAGAATCTCGAAATTGCGGTCTCAGATTGTCAAATCGGTCATCCCGACTCTGTATAACCAAAATGAGCGTGATTTAACGTGACGAGCGCCATCTCCGACCGACTTTCATTGCCAGTAGTGTAATATTGCTAGTCTAATGACAACTAATCATTGCAGAATCTCAAAATTGCAGTCTCAGATTGTCAAATCGGTCATCTCAACTCTGCATGACCAAAGTGATGTGATTGGTCGCGACGAGCGCACTCGCCAACCGACGTTCATCGCCGACCGACTTTCATCGCCAGTAGTGTAATATCGCTATCAAATGACAACTTATCATCGCAGAATCTCAAAATTGTGGTGTCAGTTTGACCATCAGTCATCTCGACTCTGTAAAACCAAAATGAGCGTGATTGGACGCGACGAGCGCCATCGCCGACCGACTTTCATCGCCAGTAGTGTAATATAGCAATTGAATGACAAATTATCACCGCAGAATGTCAAAATTGCGATCTCAGTTTGACCATCCGTCATCTCGACTCTGCATGACTAAAGTGAGCGTGATTGGTCGCGACGACCCCAATCGCCGACTGACTTTCATTGCCAGTAGTGTAATATCGCTACTGAATGACAATTTATCATTGCAGAATCTCAAAATTGCGATCTCAGTTTGACCATCTGTCATCTCGACTCTGCATGACTAAAGTGAGCGTGATTGGTCGCGACGACCCCAATCGCCGACTGACTTTCATCGCCAGTAGTGTAATATTGCTAGTCTATTGACAAGTAATCATTGCAGAATCTCGAAATTGCGGTCTCAGATTGTCAAATCGGTCATCGCGACTCTGTATAACCAAAATGAGCGTGATTTGACGCGACGAGCGCCATCGCCGACCTACTTTCATCGCCAGTAGGGTAATATTGCTATCAAATGACAACTTATCATCGCAGAATCTCAAAATTGCAGTCTCAGATTGTCAAATCGGTCATCTCGACTCTGTATAACCAAAATGAGCGTGATTTGACGCGACGAGCGCCATCGCCGACCGACTTTCATCGCCAGTAGTGTAATATTGCTAGTCTATTGTCAAGTAATCATTGCAGAATCTCGAAATTGCGGTCTCAGATTATCAAATCGGTCATCGCGACTCTGTATAACCAAAATGAGGGTGATTTGAAGCGACGAGCGCCATCGCCGACCTACTTTCATCGCCTGTAGTGTAATATTTCTAGTCTAATGACAAGTAATCATCGCAGAATCTCGAAATTACAGTCTCAGATTGTCATATCGGTCATCTCAACTCTGTATAACCAAAATGAGAGTGATTTGACGCGACGAGCGCCATCGCCGACCGACTTTCATCGCCAGTAGTGTAATATTGCTAGTCTATTGACAAGTGATCATTGCAGAATCTCGAAATTGCGGTCACAGATTGTCAAATCGGTCATCGCGACTCTGTATAACCAAAATGAGCGTGATTGGACGCGACGAGCGCTATCGCCGACCGACTTTCATTGCCAGTAGTGTAATATTGCTAGTGTCATGTCAACTAATCATCACAGAATCTCAAAATTGCGGTCTCAGTTTGTCTAATGGAGCATCTCGACTCTACATAATCAAAATGATCGTGATTGGTTGCGAGGAGCGCCATCGCCGACCGACTTTCATCTCCAGTAGTGTAATATCGCTATCAAATGACAACTTATCATTGCAGAATCTCAAAATTATGGTCTCAGGTTGTCCAATCGTTTCTCTCAACTCTGTATTACCAAAATGAGCGTGATCGGTCGCAACGAGCCCCATCCCCGACCGACTTTCATCGCCAGTAGCGTAATATTGCTAGTCTAATGACAACTGATCATCGCAGAATCTCAAGATTGCGGTCTCAGTTTGACCATAGATCATTTCGACTCTGCATAACAAAAGTGAGCGTGATCGGTCGCGACGAGCGCCATCGCCGACCGACTTTCATCGCCTGTATTGTAATATTCCTAGTCTAATGACAAGTAATCATCGCAGAATCCCGAAATTGCGGTCTCAGATTGTCAAATTGGTCAACTCGACTCTGTATAACCAAAATGAGCGTGATTTGACGCGACGAGCGCCAGCGCCGACCGACTTTCATCGCCAGTAGTGTAATATTGCCAGTCGAATGACAACTAATCATCGCAGAATCTCAAAATTGCAGTCTCAGTTTGACCATAGGTCATTTCGACTCTGCATAACCAAAAAGTGAGCGTGATCGGTCGCGACGAGCGCCATCGCCGACCGACTTTCATCGCCTGTAGTGTAATATTGCTAGTCTATTGACAAGTAATCATTGCAGAATCTCGAAATTGCGGTCTCAGATTGTCAAATCGGTCATCCCGACTCTGTATAACCAAAATGAGCGTGATTTAACGTGACGAGCGCCATCTCCGACCGACTTTCATTGCCAGTAGTGTAATATTGCTAGTCTAATGACAACTAATCATTGCAGAATCTCAAAATTGCAGTCTCAGATTTTCAAATCGGTCATCTCAACTCTGCATGACCAAAGTGAGCGTGATTGGTCGCGACGAGCGCACTCGCCGACCGACTTTCATCGCCGACCGACTTTCATCGCCAGTAGTGTAATATCGCTATCAAATGACAACTTATCATCGCAGAATCTCAAGATTGTGGTGTCAGTTTGACCATCAGTCATCTCGACTCTGTATAACCAAAAAGAGCGTGATGGGTCGCGACGTGCGCCATCGCCGACCGACTTTCATCGCCAGTACCGTAATATTGCTAGTCTACTGTCAACTAATCATCCCAGAATCTCAAAATTGCAGTCTCAGTTTGACCATAGGTTATTTCGATTCTGTATAAGGAAAATGAGTGTGATCGGTCGCAACGAGCACCATCGCCGACCGACTTTCATCGCCTGTAGTGTAATATTGCTAGTCTAATGACAAGTAATCATCGTAGAATCTCGAAATTGCGGTCTCAGATTGTCAAATCGGTCATCTCGACTCTGTATAAGCAAAATGAGCGTGATTGGACGCGACGAGCGCCATCGCCGACCGACTTTCATTGCCAGTAGCGTAATATTGCTAAAGTCTGTCTCAGCGGAGTAGTCAGTGGCATATCAAAGGCCATCAGCCACAAGCCAAGTGATAAGGCACTTGAACCAATTAGCAGCAGCAGTAAACAACACCAACACTGGCCTAGATCGTGACTCATAAAGTGACTATAGCATTTTCTGAAATTTGGGTATAACTAGTTTTCTGAGTTTTGCATGTATTTCCTATGTAATGTCTGATGCTGAAGCTCACAATCAAAGTCTTTGCCTTCACATAATTTAAGAACAAACTGCTGCTTTCAGGCAAAACTTCCTGGATGTTCTGACGTCAGCATTCCACACATATTGGCGGGGAATTTTAGCGCAGCATGCTTGTTGAAGGCATTTCCAGTCAACTGTCATCATGGTTTGGCTTGCTTTGCCGGGATTCTCAACGTGTTCGTTTGTTTTCATACTGTTCATATTATATATTTTACCCGGTATACCCTGTGCTGAGGGCACATCTTCATCGAAAAAACAAAAGAAGGGAAAACCATTGACAAGTAGGCAAAAAGACATTGCTTTGAATGTGTTTGGTTATTTCAAAGGACTTCATCCTAAATGGAGTGTCGAGACTTTAGCGGATGAGACTGCTAAAGCATGTGGCTTATCAAGTCGTTCTATTCATCGAATAAGGAAGGAGAAAAAGGATAAGGGTTTTGTCTCAACACCCCGAAAGAAGAAGCTTGATACCAAGGAATTCATATCATTAAAGAACTATGATGACTTTACTCTGTCAGCTATTCGGTCCAAAGTACATTATTTCTTTTTTAACAACGAACCTCCAACTCTTAATAAAGTGAAAAAGGCAGTGGATGAGGATGCGGACCTTCCTTCAATTTCTCGAGCTCAACTTCACCGAATCTTAAAGGCGATTGGGTTTCTATTTAAGAAAAGGAGCAGAAGGAGTCTCATGATAGAACGGGATGATTTGATAGCCTGGCGATATAGATATCTTCGAGAAATTAGGCAGCATCGCAAGGAGGGACGTCCAATTTTCTATCTGGATGAAACATGGTGTTTTGCGGGTATGACTACTGGGAAGGCTTGGACTGATACTACTATCAAAACCAAAAAGCAAGCATTTCTTGAAGGGCGATCAACTGGACTTCGTGATCCCACTGGGAAAGGCGAAAGACTTATTGTTTTACATGTAGGCAGTGAAAATGGATTCCTCCAAGGAGCTGGGTTGGTTTATCGCACTACTGGGGCACTTGAGGACTACCATGGAGATATGAATGGTGAAATCTTCCAGAAATGGTTCAGAGAGACACTTCTTCCAAAACTTCCTCCGCAAGCTGTCATAGTAATGGACAATGCGAGTTACCAAACTGTACAAATGGAAAAGTTACCAACCACTGCAACTACGAAGAAAGTTATGCAAGAATGGCTTTCCAAACATGATATACCATGGGAAACAAAAATGACCAAAAGACTTCTGTATGGAATAATCAAGCAACATAAAGATACATATAAGGAATACATAGTGGACAATATGGCCAAGGATGCTGGATTCACTGTCTTGCGTTTGCCACCATATCATTGTGACTTAAACCCTATTGAAATGGTTTGGTCACAGGTTAAGCGATATGTGCAATCAAACAATAAGGGATTCAAAATTCAAGAAGTTCGGACCCTTACCAATGAGGCATTAAGTAAGGTCACAGATGCTCAGTGGAGTAATTACTGTAAAAAGGTGAAAACAATTGAAAGTGATATGTGGAGGCTTGAGGGACTGATGGATGATGTTGTGGACCGTATTATCATCAGTATTGGAGATGGAGAAAGCGATACGAGTGATTCCGAATATTCAGATTCTGAAACAGAGTGTGATTACGATATGGATGTACAAAATACACAAGAGTAATCAATAATTTATTAATGAAACACTTTTGGATAAGAAACTAAATGAACCTGACCATCAAGTAACACCCCACATTTCTTATGCATGCTTCCCCGCATGCTTCTGCCAAAATGTGAAATGACTATAACTGAGATAATGAGTGCTAGTCGGAGGTCATCTGCACCACTCAACTGCATGCCAGTGCGAAATATGATATCCTTAAGGCCTAACATGCCGCTGACTACTCCCCTGAGACAGACTTTAGTGTAATGTCAACTAATCATCACAGAATCTCAAAATTGCGGTCTCAGTTTGTCTAATGGAGCATCTCGACTCTGCATAACCAAAATGGTCGTGATTGGTCACGAGGAGCGCCATCGCCGACCGACTTTCATCGCCAGTAGTGTAATATCGCAATTGAATGACAACATATCATTGCAGAATCTCAAAATTGCGGTCTCAGGGTGACCAACGGTCATCTGGACTCTGCATGACTAAAGTGAGCGTGATTGGTTGCGACGAGCCCAATCGCCGACCGACTTTCATCGCCAGTAGTGTAACATCGCTATCGAATGACAACTCTGCATAACGAAAGTGAGCGTGATCGGTCGCAACGAGCACCATCGCCGACCGACTTTCATCGCCTGTAGTGTAATATTGCTAGTCTAATGACAACTAATCATCGTAGAATCTCGAAATTGCGGTCTCAGATTGTCAAATCGGTCATCTTGACTCTGTATAAGCAAAATGAGCGTGATTGGACGTGACGAGCGCCATCTCCGACCGACTTTCATCGCCAGTAGTATAATATTGCTAGTCGAATGACAAGTAATCATCGCAGAATCTCAAAATTGCGGTCTCAGTTTGACCATAGGTCATTTCGACTCTGCATAACCAAAAAGTGAGCGTGATCGGTCGCGACGAGCGCCATCGCCGACCGACTTTTATCGCCTGTAGTGTAATATTGCTAGTCTATTGACAAGTAATCATTGCAGAATCTTGAAATTGCGGTCTCAGATTGTCAAATCGGTCATCGCGACTCTGTATAACCAAAATGAGCGTGATTTGACGTGACGAGCGCCATCGTCGACCGGCTTTCATCGCCAGTAGTGTAATATTGCTAGTCTAATGACAACTAATCAGAATCTCAAAATTGCAGTATCAGATTGTCAAATGTCATCTCAACTCTACATGACCAAAGTGAACGTGATTGGTCGCGACGAGCGCACTCGCCGACTGACTTTCATCGCCGACCGACTTTCATCGCCAGTAGTGTAATATCGCTATCAAATGACAACTTATCATCGCAGAATCTCAAAATTGTGGTGTCAGTTTGACCATCAGTCATCTCGACTCTGTATAACCAAAAAGAGCGTGATCGGTTGCGACGTGCGCCATCACCGACCGACTTTCATCGCCAGTAGCGTAATATTGCTAGTCTACTGTCAACTAATCATCGCAGAATCTCAAAATTGCCGTCTCAGTTTGACCATAGGTTATTTCGACTCTGCATAACAAAAGTGAGCGTGATCGGTCGCAACGAGCACCATCGCCGACCGACTTTCATCGCCTGTAGTGTAATATTGCTAGTCTAATGACAAGTAATCATCGTAGAATCTCGAAATTGCGGTCTCAGATTGTCAAATCGGTCATCTCGACTCTGTATAAGCAAAATGAGCGTGATTGGACGCGACGAGCGCCATTGCCGACCGACTTTCATTGCCAGTAGTGTAATATTGCTAGTGTAATGTCAACTAATCATCACAGAATCTCAAAATTGCGGTCTCAGTTTGTCTAATGGAGCATCTCGACTCTACATAATCAAAATGATCGTGATTGGTCGCGAGGAGCGCCATCGCCGACCGACTTTCATCGCCAGTAGTGTAATATCGCAATTGAATGACAGCTTATCATTGCAGAATCTCAAAATTGCAGTCTCAGTTTGACCATCGGTCATCTCGACTCTGCATGACTAAAGTGAGCGTGATTGGTCGCGACGAGCCCAATCGCCGACCGACTTTCATCGCCAGTAGTGTAACATCGCTATCGAATGACAACTTATCATCGCAGAATCTCGAAATTGCGGTCTCAGTTTGTCCAATCGTTTCTCTCAACTCTGTATTACCAAAATGAGCGTGATCGGTCGCGACAAGCCCCATCCCCGACCGACTTTCATTGCCAGTAGCGTAATATTGCTAGTCTAATGACAACTGATCATCGCAGAATCTCAAAATTGCGGTCTCAGTTTGACCATAGGTCATTTCAACTTTGCATAACAAAAGTGAGCATGATCGGTCGCGATGAGCGCCATCGCCGACCGACTTTCATCGCCTGTAGTGTAATATTCCTAGTCTAATGACAGGTAATCATCGCAGAATCTCGAAATTGCGGTCTCAGATTGTCAAATCGGTCATCTCGACTCTGTATAAGCAAAATGAGCGTGATTTTACGTGACGAGCGCCATCGCCGACCGACTTTCATCGCCAGTAGTGTAATATTGCTAGTCTAATGACAACAAATCATTGCAGAATCTCAAAATTGCAGTCTCAGATTGTCAAATCGGTCATCTCAACTCTGCATGACCAAAGTGAGCGTGATTGGTCGCGACGAGCGCACTCGCCGACCGACTTTCATCGCCGACCGACTTTCATCGCCAGTAGTGTAATATCGCTATCAAATGACAACTTATCATCGCAGAATCTCAAAATTGTGGTGTCAGTTTGACCATCAGTCATCTCAACTCTGTATAACCAAAAAGAGCGTGATCGGTCGCGACGTGCGCAATCGCCGACCGACTTTCATCGCCAGTAGCGTAATATTGCTAGTCTACTGTCAACTAATCATCGCAGAATCTCAAAATTGCAGTCTCAGTTTGACCATAGGTTATTTCAACTCTGCATAACGAAAGTGAGCAAGATCGGTCACAACGAGCACCATCGCCGACCGACTTTCATCGCCTGTAGTGTAATATTGCTAGTCTAATGACAAGTAATCATCGTAGAATCTCAAAATTGCGGTCTCAGTTTGACCATAGGTCATTTCGACTCTGCATAACCAAAAAGTGAGCGTGATCGGTCGCGACGAGCGCCATCGCCGACCGACTTTTATCGCCTGTAGTGTAATATTGCTAGTCTATTGACAAGTAATCATTGCAGAATCTTGAAATTGCGGTCTCAGATTGTCAAATCGGTCATCGCGACTCTGTATAACCAAAATGAGCGTGATTTGACGTGACGAGCGCCATCGTCGACCGACTTTCATCGCCAGTAGTGTAATATTGCTAGTCTAATGACAACTAATCATTACAGAATCTCAAAATTGTAGTATCAGATTGTCAAATGTCATCTCAACTCTACATGACCAAAGTGAACGTGATTGGTCGCGACGTGCGCAATCGCCGACCGACTTTCATCGCCAGTAGCGTAATATTGCTAGTCTACTGTCAACTAATCATCGCAGAATCTCAAAATTGCAGTCTCAGTTTGACCATAGGTTATTTCAACTCTGCATAACAAAAGTGAGCGTGATCGGTCACAACGAGCACCATCGCCGACCGACTTTCATCGCCTGTAGTGTAATATTGCTAGTCTAATGACAAGTAATCATCGTAGAATCTCGAAATTGCGGTCTCAGATTGTCAAGTCGGTCATCTCAACTCTGTATAAGCAAAATGAGCGTGATTGGTCGGGAGGAGCGCCATCGCCGACCGACTTTCATCGCCAGTAGTGTAATATCGCAATTGAATGACAACTTATCATTGCAGAATCTCAAAATTGCAGTCTCAGTTTGACCATCGGTCATCTCGACTCTGTATTACCAAAATGAGCGTGATCGGTCGCGACGAGCCCCATCCCCGACCGACTTTCATCGCCAGTAGTGTAATATTGCTAGTCTAATGACAAGTAATCATCGCAGAATCTCAAAATTGCGGTCTAAGTTTGACCATAGGTCATTTCGACTCTGCATAACCAAAGTGAGCGTGATCGGTAGCGACGAACACCATCGCCGACCGACTTTCATCGCCTGTAGTGTAATATTCCTAGTTTAATGACAAGTAATCATCGCAGAATCTCGAAATTGCGGTCTCAGATTGTCAAATCGGTCATCGTGACTCTGTATAACCAAAATGAGCGTGATATGATGCGACGAGCGCCATCGCCGACCGACTTTCATCGCCAGTAGTGTAATATTGCTAGTCGAATGTCAACTAATCATCGCAGAATCTCAAAATTGCGGACTCAGTTTGACCATAGGTCATTTCGACTCTGCAAAACCAAAAAGTGAGCATGATCGGTCGCGACGAGCGCCATCGCCGACCGACTTTCATCGCCTGTAGTGTAATATTGCTAGTCTATTGACAAGTAATCATTGCAGAATCTCAAAATTGCGGTCTCAGATTGTCAAATCGGTCATCGCGACTCTGTATAACCAAAATGAGCGTGATTTGACGCGACGAGCGCCATCGCCGACCGACTTTCATCGCCAGTAGTGTATAATTGCTAGTCGAATGACAACTAATCAGTGAGAATCTCAAAATTGCGGACTCAGTTTGACCATAGGTCATTTCGACTCTGCATAACCAAAAAGTGAGCATGATCGGTCGCGACGAGCGCCATCGCAGACCGACTTTCATCGCCTGTAGTGTAATATTGCTACTCTAATGACAAGAAATTATCGCAGAATCTAGAAACTGCGGTTTCAGATTGTCAAATCGGTCATCTCGACTCTCTATGAGCAAAATAAGAGTGATTGGACACGACGAGCGCCATCGCTGACCGACTTTCATCGCCTGTAGTGTAATATTGTTAGTCTATTGACAAGTAATTATTGCAGAATCTCAAAATTGCGGTCTCAGATTGTCAAATCGGTCATCGCGACTCTGTATAACCAAAATGAGCGTGATTTGACGTGACCAGCGCCATCGCCGACCGACTTTCATCGCAAGTAGCGTAATATTGCTAGTCTAATTTTAACTAATCATCGCAGAATCTCAAAATTGCGGTCTCAGTTGGTCCAATTGAGCATCTCTACTCTGCATTACCAAAATGAGCGTGATTGGTCGCGACGAGCGTGATCGCCGACCGACTTTCATCGCCAGTAGTGTAATATCGCTATCGAATGACAACTTATCATCGCAGAATCTCAAAATTGCGGGTCTAAGTTTGACCATCGGTCATCTCGACTCTGCATAACCAAAGTGTGCATGATTGGTCACGACGAGCGCCATCGCCGACCGACTTTCACCGCCAGTAGTGAAATATCGCTATCGAATGACAACTTATCATCGCAGAATATCGAAATTGTGGAATCAATTTGTCCAATCGGTCATCTCGACTCTGTATAACAAAAGTGAGCGTGATTGGACGCGACGAGCGCCATCGCCGACCGACTTTCATCGCCAGTAATGTAATATTGCTAGTCTAATTTCAACTAATCATCGCAGAATCTCAAAATTGCGGTCTCAGTTTGTCCAATTGAGTATCTCGACTCAGCATAACCAAAATGAGCGTGATTGGTCGCGACGAGCGCCATCGCCGACCGACTTTCATCGCCAGTAGTGTAATATCGCTATCGAATGACAACTTATCATCGCAGAATATCGAAATTGTGGTCTCAATTTGTCCAATCGGTAATCTCGACTCTGTATAACAAAAATGAGCGTGATTGGACGCGACGAGCGCCATCACCGACCATTTTTCATCGCCTGTAGTGTAATATTGCTAGTCTAATGACAAGTAATCATCGCAGAATCTCGAAATTGCTGTCTCAGATTGTCAAATCGGTCATCTCGACTCTGTATAACAAAAGTGAACTTGATTAGACGCGACGAGCGCCATCGCCGACCGACTTTCATCGCCAGTAGCGTAATATTGCTAGTCTAATTTCAACTAATCATCACAGAATCTCAAAATTGCGGTCTCAGTTGGTCCAATTGAGCATCTCGACTCTGCATAACCAAAATGAGCGTGATTGGTCGCGACGAGCGTGATCGCTGACCGACATTCATCGCCAGTAGTGAAATATCGCTATCAAATGACAACTTATCATCGCAGAATATCGAAATTGTGGTCTCAATTTGTCAAATCGGTCATCTCGACTCTGTATAACCAAAATGAGCATGATTGGTCGCGACGAGCGCCATCGCCGACCGACTTTCATCGCCAGTAGTGTAATATCGCTATCGAATGACAACTTATCATCGCAGAATATCGAAATTGTGGAATCAATTTGTCCAATCGGTCATCTCGACTCTGTATAACAAAAGTGAGCGTGATTGGACGCGACGAGCGCCATCGCCGACCGACTTTCATCGCCAGTAGTGTAATATCGCTATCGAATGACAACTTATCATCGCAGAATATCGAAATTGTGGAATTAATTTGTCCAATCGGTCATCTCCACTCTGTATAACAAATGTGAGCGTGATTGGACGCGACGAGCGCCATCGCCGACTGACTTTCATCGCCAGTAGTGTAATATCGCTATCGAATGACAACTTATCATCGCAGAATATCGAAATTGTGGTCTCAATTTGTCCAATCGGTAATCTCGACTCTGTATAACAAAAATGAGCGTGATTGGACGCGACGAGCGCCATCACCGACCAACTTTCATCGCCTGTAGTGTAATATTGCTAGTCTAATTTTAACTAATCATCGCAGAATCTCAAAATTGCGGTCTCAGTTGGTCCAATTGAGCATCTCTACTCTGCATTACCAAAATGAGCGTGATTGGTCGCGACGAGCGTGATCGCCGACCGACTTTCATCGCCAGTAGTGTAATATCGCTATCGAATGACAACTTATCATCGCAGAATCTCAAAATTGCGGTCTAAGTTTGACCATCGGTCATCTCAACTCTGCATAACCAAAGTGAGCATGATTGGTCGCGACGAGCGCCATCGCCGACCGACTTTCATCGCCAGTGATGTAATATTGCTAGTCTAATTTCAACTTATCATCGCAGAATCTCAAAATTGCGGTCTCAGTTTGTCCAATTGAGCATCTCGACTCTGCTTAACCAAAATGAGCGTGATTGGTCGCGATGAGCGCCATCGCCGACCGACTTTCATCGCCAGTAGTGTAATATCGCTATCAAATGACAACTTATCATCGCAGAATATCGAAATTGTGGTCTCAATTTGTCCAATCGGTCATCTCGACTCTGTATAACAAAAATGAGCGTGATTGGACGCGACAAGCCCCATCACCGACCAACTTTCATCGCCTGTAGTGTAATGTTGCTAGTCTAATGACAAGTAATCATCGCAGAATCTCGAAATTGCTGTCTCAGATTGTCAAATCGGTCATCTCGACTCTGTATAACAAAAGTGAGCGTGATTAGACGCGACGAGCGCCATCGCCAACCGACTTTCATCGCCAGTAGTGAAATATCGCTATCGAATGACAACTTATCATCGCAGAATATCGAAATTGTGGTCTCAATTTGTCAAATCGGTCATCTCTATTCTGTATAACCAAAATGAGCGTGATTGGTCGCGACGAGCGCCATCGCCGACCGACTTTTATCGCCAGTAGTGTAATATCGCTATCAAATGACAACTTATCATCGCAGAATCTCAAAATTGCGGTCTCAGTTTGACCATCGGTCATCTCAACTCTGCATAACCAAAGTGAGCATGATTGGTCGCGACGAGCGCCATCGCCGACCGACTTTCATCGCCTGTAGCGTAATATTGCTAGTCTAATTTCAACTAATCATCGCAGAATCTCAAAATTGCGGTCTCAGTTGGTCCAATTGAGCATCTCGACTCTGCATAACCAAAATGAGCGTGATTGGTCGCGACGAGCGCGATCGCCGACCGACTTTCATCGCCAGTAGTGAAATATCGCTATCGAATGACAACTTATCATCGCAAAATATCGAAATTGTGGTCTCAATTTGTCAAATCGGTCATCTCGACTCTGTATAACCAAAATGAGCGTGATCGGTCGCTACGAGCGTCATCGCCGACCGACTTTCATCGCCAGTAGTGTAATATCGCTATCGAATGACAACTTATCATCGCAGAATCTCAAAATTGCGGTCTCAGTTTGACCATCGGTCATCTTGACTCTGCATAACCAAAGTGAGCGTGATTGGTCGCGACGACCGCCATCGCCGACCAACTTTCATCGCCAGTAGTGAAATATCGCTATCGAATGACAACTTATCATCGCAGAATATCGAAATTGTGGAATCAATTTGTCCAATCGGTCATCTCGACTCTGTATAGCAAAAGTGAGCGTGATTGGACGCGACGAGCGCCATCGCCGACCGACTTTCATCGCCAGTAGTGTAATATTGCTAGTCTAATTTCAACTAATCATCGCAGAATCTCAAAATTGCGGTCTCAGTTTGTCCAATTGAGCATCTCGACTCTGCATAACCAAAATGAGCGTGATTGGTCGCGACGAGCGCCATCGCCGACCGACTTTCATCGTCAGTAGTGTAATATCGCTATCGAATGACAACTTATCATCGCAGAATATCGAAATTGTGGTCTCGATTTGTCCAATCGGTAATCTCGACTCTGTATAACAAAAATGAGCGTGATTGGACGCGACGAGCGCCATCACCGACTAACTTTCATCGCCTGTAGTGTAATATTGCTAGTCTAATGACAAGTAATCATCGCAGAATCTCGAAATTGCTGTCTCAGATTGTCAAATCGGTCATCTCGACTCTGTATAACAAAAGTGAGCGTGATTAGACGCGACGAGCGCCATCGCCGACCGACTTTCATCGCCAGTAGCGTAATATTGCTAGTCTAATTTCAACTAATCATCGCAGAATCTCAAAATTGCGGTCTCAGTTTGTCCAATTGAGCATCTCGACTCTGCATAACCAAAATGAGCGTGATTGGTCGCGACGAGCGTGATCGCCGACCGACTTTCATCGCCAGTAGTGTAATATCGCTATCGAATGACAACTTATCATCGCAGAATATCGAAATTGTGGTCTCAATTTGTCCAATCGGTAATCTCGACTCTGTATAACAAAAATGAGCGTGATTGGACGCGATGAGCGCCATCACCGACCAACTTTCATCGCCTGTAGTGTAATATTGCTAGTCTAATGACAAGTAATCATCGCAGAATCTCGAAATTGCTGTCTCTGATTGTCAAATCGGTCATCTCGACTCTGTATAACAAAAGTGAGCGTGATTAGACGCGACGAGTGCCATCGCCAACCGACTTTCATCGCCAGTAGTGAAATATCGCTATCGAATGACAACTTATCATCGCAGAATATCGAAATTGTGGTCTCAATTTGTCAAATCGGTCATCTCTATTCTGTATAACCAAAATGAGCGTGATTGGTCGCGACGAGCGCCATCGCCGACCGACTTTTATCGCCAGTAGTGTAATATCGCTATCGAATGACAACTTATCATCGCAGAATCTCAAAATTGCGGTCTCAGTTTGACCATCGGTCATCTCAACTCTGCATAACCAAAGTGAGCGTGATTGGTCGCGACGAGCGCCATCGCCGACCGACTTTCATCGCCAGTAGCGTAATATTGCTAGTCTAATTTCAACTAATCATCGCAGAATCTCAAAATTGCGGTCTCAGTTGGTCCAATTGAGCATCTCGACTCTGCATAACCAAAATGAGCGTGATTGGTCGCGACGAGCGCGATCGCCGACCGACTTTCATCGCCAGTAGTGAAATATCGCTATCGAATGACAACTTATCATCGCAAAATATCGAAATTGTGGTCTCAATTTGTCAAATCGGTCATCTCGACTCTGTATAACAAAAATGAGCATGATTGGACGCGACGAGCGCCATCACCGACCAACTTTCATCGCCAGTAGTGTAATATCGCTACCGAATGACAACTTATCATCGCAGAATCTCAAAATTGCGGTCTCAGTTTGACCATCGGTCATCTTGACTCTGCATAACCAAAGTGAGCGTGATTGGTCGCGACGAGCGCCATCGCCGACCGACTTTCATCGCCAGTAGTGAAATATCGCTATCGAATGACAACTTATCATCGCAGAATATCGAAATTGTGGAATCAATTTGTCCAATCGGTCATCTCGACTCTGTATAACAAAAGTGAGCGTGATTGGACGCGACGAGCGCCATCGCCGACCGACTTTCATCGCCAGTAGTGTAATATTGCTAGTCTAATTTCAACTAATCATCGCAGAATCTCAAAATTGCGGTCTCAGTTTGTCCAATTGAGCATCTCGACTCAGCATAACCAAAATGAGCGTGATTGGTCGCGACGAGCGCCATCGCCGACCGACTTTCATCGCCAGTAGTGTAATATCGCTATCGAATGACAACTTATCATCGCGGAATATCGAAATTGTGGTCTCAATTTGTCCAATCGGTAATCTCGACTCTGTATAACAAAAATGAGCATGATTGGACGCGACGAGCGCCATCACCGACCAACTTTCATCGCCTGTAGTGTAATATTGCTAGTCTAATGACAAGTAATCATCGCAGAATCTCGAAATTGCTGTCTCAGATTGTCAAATCGGTCATCTCGACTCTGTATAACAAAAGTGAGCGTGATTAGACGCGACGAGCGCCATCGCCGATTGTTTTTCATCACCTGTAGTGTAATATTGCTAGTCTAATGACAAGTAATCATCGCAGAATCTCGCAATTGCGTTATCAGATTGTCAAATCGGTCATCTCGACTCTGTATAACCAAAATGAGCGTGATTGGTCATGACGAGCACCATCGCCGACCGACTTTCATTGCCTGTAGTGTAATATTGCTAGTCTAATGACAAGTAATCATCGCAGAATCTCGAAATTGTGGTCTCAGATTGTCAAATCGGTCATCTCGACTCAGTATTACAAAAATGAGCGTGATTGGACGCGACGAGCGCCATCGCCGACCGACTTTCATCGCCAGTAGCGTAATATTGCTAGTCTAATTTCAATTAATCATCGCAGAATCTCTAAATTGCGGTCTCAGTTGGTCCAATTGAGCATCTCGACTCTGCATAACCAAAATGAGCGTGATTGGTCGCGACGAGCGCCATCGTCGACCGACTTTCATCGCCAGTAGTGTAATATCGCTATCGAATGACAACTTATCATCGTAGAATCTCAAAATTGCGGTCTCAGTTTGACCATCAGTCATCTCGACTGTGCATAACCAAAGTGAGCGTTATTGGTCGCGACGAGCGCCATCGCCGAGTGACTTTCATCGCCAGTAGTGTAATATCGCTATCGAATGACAACTTATCATCGCAGAATCTCAAAATTGCGGTCTCAGTTTGTCCAATTGAGCATCTCGACTCTGCAAAACCAAAATGAGCGTGATTGGTCGCGACGAGCGCCATCGCCGACCGACTTTCATCGCCAGTAGTGTAATATCGCTATCGAATGACAACTTATCATCGCAGAATATCGAAATTGTGGAATCAATTTGTCCAATCGGTAATCTCGACTCTGTATAACAAAAATGAGCATGATTGGACGCGACGAGCGCCATCACCGACCAACTTTCATCGCCTGTAGTGTAATATTGCTAGTCTAATGACAAGTAATCATCGCAGAATCTCGAAATTGCTGTCTCAGATTGTCAAATCGGTCATCTCGACTCTGTATAACAAAAGTGAGCGTGATTAGACGCGACGAGCGCCATCGCCGATTGTTTTTCATCACCTGTAGTGTAATATTGCTAGTCTAATGACAAGTAATCATCGCAGAATCTCGAAATTGTGGTCTCAGATTGTCAAATCGGTCATCTCGACTCAGTATTACAAAAATGAGCGTGATTGGACGCGACGAGCGCCATCGCCGACCGACTTTCATCGCCAGTAGCGTAATATTGCTAGTCTAATTTCAATTAATCATCGCAGAATCTCTAAATTGCGGTCTCAGTTGGTCCAATTGAGCATCTCGACTCTGCATAACCAAAATGAGCGTGATTGGTCGCGACGAGCGCCATCGTCGACCGACTTTCATCGCCAGTAGTGTAATATCGCTATCGAATGACAACTTATCATCGTAGAATCTCAAAATTGCGGTCTAAGTTTGACCATCGGTCATCTCGACTCTGCATAACCAAAGTGAGCATGATTGGTCGCGACGAGCGCCATCGCCGACCGACTTTCACCGCCAGTAGTGAAATATCGCTATCGAATGACAACTTATCATCGCAGAATATCGAAATTGTGGAATCAATTTGTGCAATCGGTCATCTCGACTCTGTATAACAAAAGTGAGCGTGATTGGACGCGACGAGCGCCATCACCGACCAACTTTCATCGCCTGTAGTGTAATATTGCTAGTCTAATGACAAGTAATCATCGCAGAATCTCGAAATTGCTGTCTCAGATTGTCAAATCGGTCATCTCGACTCTGTATAACCAAAATGAGCGTGATTGGTCGCGACGAGCGCCATCGCCGACCGACTTTCATCGCCAGTAGCGTAATATTGCTAGTCTAATTTCAACTAATCATCGCAGAATCTCAAAATTGCGGTCTCAGTTGGTCCAATTGAGCATCTCGACTCTGCATAACCAAAATGAGCGTGATTGGTCGCGACGAGCGCGATCGCCGACCGACTTTCATCGCCAGTAGTGAAATATCGCTATCGAATGACAACTTATCATCGCAAAATATCGAAATTGTGGTCTCAATTTGTCAAATCGGTCATCTCGACTCTGTATAACAAAAGTGAGCGTGATTGGACGCGACGAGCGCCATCGCCGACCGACTTTCATCGCCGACCGACTTTCATCGCCAGTAGTGTAATATTGCTAGTCTAATTTCAACTAATCATCGCAGAAACTCAAAATTGCGGTCTCAGTTTGTCCAATTGAGCATCTCGACTCAGCATAACCAAAATGAGCGTGATTGGTCGCGACGAGCGCCATCGCCGACCGACTTTCATCGCCAGTAGTGTAATATCGCTATCGAATGACAACTTATCATCGCAGAATATCGAAATTGTGGTCTCAATTTGTCCAATCGGTAATCTCGACTCTGTATAACAAAAATGAGCATGATTGGACGCGACGAGCGCCATCACCGACCAACTTTCATCGCCTGTAGTGTAATATTGCTAGTCTAATGACAAGTAATCATCGCAGAATCTCGAAATTGTGGTCTCAGATTGTCAAATCGGTCATCTCGACTCAGTATTACAAAAATGAGCGTGATTGGACGCGACGAGCGCCATCGCCGACCGACTTTCATCGCCAGTAGCGTAATATTGCTAGTCTAATTTCAATTAATCATCGCAGAATCTCTAAATTGCGGTCTCAGTTGGTCCAATTGAGCATCTCGACTCTGCATAACCAAAATGAGCGTGATTGGTCGCGACGAGCGCCATCGTCGACCGACTTTCATCGCCAGTAGTGTAATATCGCTATCGAATGACAACTTATCATCGTAGAATCTCAAAATTGCGGTCTCAGTTTGACCATCAGTCATCTCGACTGTGCATAACCAAAGTGAGCGTTATTGGTCGCGACGAGCGCCATCGCCGACCGACTTTCATCGCCAGTAGTGTAATATCGCTATCGAATGACAACTTATCATCGCAGAATCTCAAAATTGCGGTCTCAGTTTGTCCAATTGAGCATCTCGACTCTGCATATCCAAAATGAGCGTGATTGGTCGCGACGAGCGCCATCGCCGACCGACTTTCATCGCCAGTAGTGTAATATCGCTATCGAATGACAACTTATCATCGCAGAATATCGAAATTGTGGAATCAATTTGTCCAAGCGGTCATCTCGACTCTGTATAACAAAAGTGAGCGTGATTGGACGCGACGAGCGCCATCGCCGACCGACTTTCATCGCCAGTAGTGTAATATCGCTATCGAATGACAGCTTATCATCGCAGAATATCGAAATTGTGGAATTAATTTGTCCAATCGGTCATCTCGACTCTGTATAACAAAAGTGAGCGTGATTGGACGCGACGAGCGCCATCGCCGACCAACTTTCATCGCCAGTAGTGTAATATCGCTATCGAATGACAACTTATCATCGCAGAATATCGAAATTGTGGTCTCGATTTGTCCAATCGGTAATCTCGACTCTGTATAACAAAAATGAGCGTGATTGGACGCGACGAGCGCCATCACCGACCAACTTTCATCGCCTGTAGTGTAATATTGCTAGTCTAATGACAAGTAATCATCGCAGAATCTCGAAATTGCTGTCTCAGATTGTCAAATCGGTCATCTCGACTCTGTATAACAAAAGTGAACTTGATTAGACGCGACGAGCGCCATCGCCGACCGACTTTCATCGCCAGTAGCGTAATATTGCTAGTCTAATTTCAACTAATCATCGCAGAATCTCAAAATTGTGGTCTCAGATTGTCAAATCGGTCATCTCGACTCAGTATTACAAAAATGAGCGTGATTGGACGCGACGAGCGCCATCGCCGACCGACTTTCATCGCCAGTAGCGTAATATTGCTAGTCTAATTTCAATTAATCATCGCAGAATCTCAAAATTGCGGTCTCAGTTGGTCCAATTGAGCATCTCGACTCTGCATTACCAAAATGAGCGTGATTGGTCGCGACGAGCGTGATCGCCGACCGACTTTCATCGCCAGTAGTGTAATATCGCTATCGAATGACAACTTATCATCGCAGAATCTCAAAATTGCGGTCTAAGTTTGACCATCGGTCATCTCGACTCTGCATAACCAAAGTGAGCATGATTGGTCGCGACGAGCGCCATCGCCGACCGACTTTCACCGCCAGTAGTGAAATATCGCTATCGAATGACAACTTATCATCGCAGAATATCGAAATTGTGGAATCAATTTGTGCAATCGGTCATCTCGACTCTGTATAACAAAAGTGAGCGTGATTGGACGCGACGAGCGCCATCGCCGACCGACTTTCATCGCCAGTAATGTAATATTGCTAGTCTAATTTCAACTAATCATCGCAGAATCTCAAAATTGCGGTCTCAGTTTGTCCAATTGAGCATCTCGACTCAGCATAACCAAAATGAGCGTGATTGGTCGCGACGAGCGCCATCGCCGACCGACTTTTATCGCCAGTAGTGAAATATCGCTATCGAATGACAACTTATCATCGAAGAATATCGAAATTGTGGTCTCAATTTGTCAAATCGGTCATCTCTATTCTGTATAACCAAAATGAGCGTGATTAGACGCGACGAGCGCCATCGCCGATTGTTTTTCATCACCTGTAGTGTAATATTGCTAGTCTAATGACAAGTAATCATCGCAGAATCTCGCAATTGCGTTATCAGATTGTCAAATCGGTCATCTCGACTCTATATAACCAAAATGAGCGTGATTGGTCGTGACGAGCACCATCGCCGACCGACTTTCATTGCCTGTAGTGTAATATTGCTAGTCTAATGACAAGTAATCATCGCAGAATCTCGAAATTGTGGTCTCAGATTGTCAAATCGGTCATCTCGACTCAGTATTACAAAAATGAGCGTGATTGGACGCGACGAGCGCCATCGCCGACCGACTTTCATCGCCAGTAGCGTAATATTGCCAGTCTAATTTCAATTAATCATCGCAGAATCTCTAAATTGCGGTCTCAGTTGGTCCAATTGAGCATCTCCACTCTGCATAACCAAAATGAGCGTGATTGGTCGCGACGAGCGCCATCGTCGACCGACTTTCATCGCCAGTAGTGTAATATCGCTATCGAATGACAACTTATCATCGTAGAATCTCAAAATTGCGGTCTCAGTTTGACCATCGGTCATCTCGACTGTGCATAACCAAAGTGAGCGTTATTGGTCGCGACGAGCGCCATCGCCGACCGACTTTCATCGCCAGTAGTGAAATATCGCTATCGAAAGACAACTTATCATCGCAGAATATCGAAATTGAGGTCTCAATTTGTCAGATCGGTCATCTCTACTCTGTATAACAAAAATGAGCGTGATTGGTCGCGACGAGCGCCATCGCCGACCGACTTTCATCGCCAGTAGTGTAATATCGCTATCGAATGACAACTTATCATCGCAGAATCTCAAAATTGCGGTCTCAGTTTGTCCAATTGAGCATCTCGACTCTGCATAACCAAAATGAGCGTGATTGGTCGCGACGAGCGCCAGCGCCGACCGACTTTCATCGCCAGTAGTGTAATATCGCTATTAAATGACAACTTATCATCGCGGAATATCGAAATTGTGGTCTCAATTTGTCCAATCGGTCATCTCGACTCTGTATAACCAAAATGAGCGTGATTGGACACTACAAGCGCCATCGCCGATCGACTTTCATTGCCTGTAGTGTAATATTGCTAGTCTAATGACAAGTAATCATCGCAGAATCTCGAAATTGCTGTCTCAGATTGTCAAATCGGTCATCTCGACTCTGTATAACAAAAGTGAGCGTGATTGGACGCGACGAGCGCCATCGCCGACCGACTTTCATCGCCAGTAGCGTAATATTGCTAGTCTAATTTCAATTAATCATCGCAGAATCTCTAAATTGCGGTCTCAGTTGGTCCAATTGAGCATCTCGACTCTGCATAAGCAAAATGAGCGTGATTGCTCGCGACGAGCGCACTCGCCGACCGACTTTCATCGCCGACCGACTTTCATCGCCAGTATTGTAATATCGCTATCAAATGACAACTGATCATCGCAGAATCTCAAAATTGCGGTCTCAGTTTGACCATAGGTAATTTCGACTCTGCATAACCAAAGGGAGCGTGATCGGTCGCGACGTGCGCCATCGCCGACTAACTTTCATCGCCTGTAGTGTAATATTTCTAGTCTAATGACAAGTAATCATCGCAGAATCTCGAAATTGCAGTCTCAGATTGTCAAATCGGTCATCTCGACTCTGTATAACCAAAATGAGCGTGATTTGACGCGACGAGCGCCATCGCCGACCTACTTTCATCGCCTGTAGTGTAATATTTCTAGTCTAATGACAAGTAATCATCGCAGAATCTCGAAATTGCAGTCTCAGATTGTCAAATCGGTCATCACGACTCTGTATAACCAAAATGAGTGTGATTTGATGCGACGAGCGCCATTGCCGACCGATTTTCATCGCCAGTAGTGTAATATTGCTAGTGTAAAGACAACTAATCATTGCAGAATCTCAAAATTGCAGTCTTAGATTGTCAAATCGGTCATCTCAACTCTGCATGACCAAAATGAGTGTGATTGGTCGCGACGAGCGCACTCGCCGACCGACTTTCATCGCCGACCGACTTTCATCGCCAGTAGTCAAATATCGCTATCAAATGACAACTTATCATCGCAGAATCTCAAAATTGTGGTGTCAGTTTGACCATCAGTCATCTAGACTCTGTATAACCAAAGTCAGCGTGATCGGTCGCGACGAGCGCCATCGCCGACCGACTTTCATTGCCTGTAGTGTAATATTGCTAGTCTAATGACAAGTAATCATCGCAGAATCTCGAAACTGCAGTCTCAGATTGTCAAATCGGTCATCTGAACTCTGCATGACCAAAGTGAGCGTGATTGGTCGTGACGAGCGCACTCGCCAACCGACTTTCATCGCCGACCGACTTTCATCGCCAGTAGTGTAATATCGCTATCAAATGACAACTTATCATTGCAGAATCTCAAAAATGTGGTGTCAGTTTGACCATCAGTCATCTCGAACCAAAAAATGAGCGTGATTGGTCGCGACGAGCGCCATCGCCGACCAACTTTCATCGCCAGTAGTGTAATATTGTTAGTCTAATGACAAGTCATCATCGCAGAATCTCAAAACTGCAGTCTCAGATTGTCAAATCGGTCATCTTGACTCTGTATAACCAAAATGAGCGTGATTTCAAGCGACGAGCGCCATCGCCGACTGACTTTCATTGCCAGTAGCGTAATATTGCTAGTGTAATGTCAACTCATCATCACAGAATCTCGAAATTGCGGTCTCAGTTTATCTAATGGAGCATCTCGACTCTACATAATCAAAATGATCGTGATTGGTCGCGAGGAGCGCCATCGCCGACTGACTTTCATCGCCAGTAGTGTAATATAGCAATTGAATGACAACTTATCATTGCAGAATCTCAAAATTGCGGTCTCAGTTTGACCATCTGTCATCCTGGCTCTGCATGACTAAGATGAGCGTGATTGGTCGCGACGAGCCCAATCGCCGACCGACTTTCATCGCCAGTAGTGTAATATCGCTATCAAATGACAACTTATCATCGCAGAATCTCGAAATTGCGGTCTCAGTTTGTCCAATCGTTTCTCTCAACTCTGTATTACCAAAATGAGCGTGATCGGTCACGACGAGCCCCATCCCCGACCGACTTTCATCGCCAGTAGCGTAATATTGCTAGAATAATGACAACTTATCATCGCAGAATCTCAAAATTGCGGTCTCAGTTTGTCCAATTGAGCATCTCGACTCTGCATAACCAAAATGAGCGTGATTGGTCGCGACGAGCGCCATCTCCGACCGACTTTCATCGCCAGTAGTGTAATATCGCTATCGAATGACAACTTATCATCGCAGAATCTCAAAATTGCGGTCTCAGTTTGACCATCGGTCATCTTGACTCTGCATAACCAAAGCGAGCGTGATTGGTCGCGACGAGCGCCATCGCCGACCGACCTTCATCGCCAGTAGTGAAATATCGCTATCGAATGACAACTTATCATCGCAGAATATCGAAATTGTGGAATCAATTTGTCCAATCGGTCATCTCGACTCTGTATAACAAAAGTGAGCGTGATTGGACGCGACGAGCGCCATCGCCGACCGACTTTCATCGCAAGTAGTGTAATATTGCTAGTCTAATTTCAACTAATCATCGCAGAATCTCGAAATTGCTGTCTCAGATTGTCAAATCGGTCATCTCGACTCTGTATAACAAAAGTAAGCGTGATTAGACGCGACGAGCGCCATCGCCGATTGTTTTTCATCACCTGTAGTGTAATATTGCTAGTCTAATGACAAGTAATCATCGCAGAATCTCGCAATTGCGTTATCAGATGGTCAAATCCGTCATCTCGACTCTGTATAACCAAAATGAGCGTGATTGGTCGTGACGAGCACCATCGCCGACCGACTTTCATTGCCTGTAGTGTAATATTGCTAGTCTAATGACAAGTAATCATCGCAGAATCTCGAAATTGTGGTCTCAGATTGTCAAATCGGTCATCTCGACTCAGTATTACAAAAATGAGCGTGATTGGACGCGACGAGCGCCATCGCCGTCCGACTTTCATCGCCAGTAGCGTAATATTGCCAGTCTAATTTCAATTAATCATCGCAGAATCTCTAAATTGCGGTCTCAGTTGGTCCAATTGAGCATCTCGACTCTGCATAACCAAAATGAGCGTGATTGGTCGCGACGAGCGCCATCGTCAACCGACTTTCATCGCCAGTAGTGTAATATCGCTATCGAATGACAACTTATCATCGTAGAATCTCAAAATTGCGGTCTCAGTTTGACCATCGGTCATCTCGACTGTGCATAACCAAAGTGAGCGTTATTGGTCGCGACGAGCGCCATCGCCGACCGACTTTCATCGCCAGTAGTGAAATATCGCTATCGAAAGACAACTTATCATCGCAGAATATCGAAATTGAGGTCTGAATTTGTCAAATCGGTCATCTCTACTCTGTAAAACAAAAATGAGCGTGATTGGTCGCGACGAGCGCCATCGCCGACCGACTTTCATCGCCAGTAGTGTAATATCGCTATCGAATGACAACTTATCATCGCAGAATCTCAAAATTGCGGTCTCAGTTTGTCCAATTGAGCATCTCGACTCTGCATAACCAAAATGAGCGTGATTGGTCGCGACGAGCGCCATCGCCGACCGACTTTCATCGCCAGTAGTGTAATATTGCTAGTCTAATGACAAGTAATCATCGCAGAATCTCGAAATTGTGGTCTCAATTTGTCCAATCGGTCATCTCGACTCTGTATAACCAAAATGAGCGTGATTGGACACTACAAGCGCCATCGCCGATCGACTTTCATTGCCTGTAGTGTAATATTGCTAGTCTAATGACAAGTAATCATCGCAGAATCTCGAAATTGCTGTCTCAGATTGTCAAATCGGTCATCTCGACTCTGTATAACAAAAGTGAGCGTGATTAGACGCGACAAGCGCCATCGCCGACCGACTTTCTTCGCCAGTAGCGTAATATTGCTAGTCTAATTTCAATTAATCATCGCAGAATCTCTAAATTGTGGTCTCAGTTGGTCCAATTGAGCATCTCGCCTCTGCATAAGCAAAATGAGCGTGATTGCTCGCTACGAGCGCACTCGCCGACCGACTTTCATCGCCGACCGACTTTCATCGCCAGT
The DNA here is from genome assembly GCF_910592395.1 of Lineus longissimus. Lineage (NCBI taxonomy): Eukaryota > Metazoa > Nemertea > Pilidiophora > Heteronemertea > Lineidae > Lineus > Lineus longissimus. The sequence goes on from NC_088321.1 coordinate 9,856,532, forward strand.
ATTGTAATATCGCTATCAAATGACAACTGATCATCGCAGAATCTCAAAATTGCGGTCTCAGTTTGACCATAGGTAATTTCGACTCTGCATAACCAAAGGGAGCGTGATCGGTCGCGACGAGCGCCATCGCCGACTAACTTTCATCGCCTGTAGTGTAATATTCCTAGTCTTATGACAAGTAATCATCGCAGAATCTCGAAATTGCAGTCTCAGATTGTCAAATCGGTCATCTCGACTCTGTATAACCAAAATGAGCGTGATTTGACGCGACGAGCGCCATCGCCGACCTACTTTCATCGCCTGTAGTGTAATATTTCTAGTCTAATGACAAGTAATCATCGCAGAATCTCGAAATTGCAGTCTCAGATTGTCAAATCGGTCATCACGACTCTGTATAACCAAAATGAGTGTGATTTGATGCGACGAGCGCCATTGCCGACCGATTTTCATCGCCAGTAGTGTAATATTGCTAGTGTAAAGACAACTAATCATTGCAGAATCTCAAAATTGCAGTCTTAGATTGTCAAATCGGTCATCTCAACTCTGCATGACCAAAATGAGTGTGATTGGTCGCGACGAGCGCACTCGCCGACCGACTTTCATCGCCGACCGACTTTCATCGCCAGTAGTCAAATATCGCTATCAAATGACAACTTACCATCGCAGAATCTCAAAATTGTGGTGTCAGTTTGACCATCAGTCATCTAGACTCTGTATAACCAAAGTCAGCGTGATCGGTCGCGACGAGCGCCATCGCCGACCGACTTTCATTACCAGTAGTGTAATATTGCTAGTCTAATGACAAGTAATCATCGCAGAATCTCGAAACTGCAGTCTCAGATTGTCAAATCGGTCATCTCAACTCTGTATCAGTAAAATGAGCGTGATTGCTCGCGACGAGCACACTCGCCGACCGACTTTCATCACCAGTAGTGTAATATCGCTATCAAATGACAACTTATCATCGCAGAATCTCGAAACTGCAGTCTCAGATTGTCAAATCGGTCATCTCAACTCTGCATGACCAAAGTGAGCGTGATTGGTCGTGACGAGCGCACTCGCCAACCGACTTTCATCGCCGACCGACTTTCATCGCCAGTAGTGTAATATCGCTATCAAATGACAACTTATCATTGCAGAATCTCAAAAATGTGGTGTCAGTTTGACCATCAGTCATCTCGAACCAAAAAATGAGCGTGATTGGTCGCGACGAGCGCCATCGCCGACCAACTTTCATCGCCAGTAGTGTAATATTGCTAGTCTAATGACAAGTCATCATCGCAGAATCTCAAAACTGCAGTCTCAGATTGTCAAATCGGTCATCTTGACTCTGTATAACCAAAATGAGCGTGATTTCAAGCGACGAGCGCCATCGCCGACTGACTTTCATTGCCAGTAGCGTAATATTGCTAGTGTAATGTCAACTCATCATCACAGAATCTCGAAATTGCGGTCTCAGTTTATCTAATGGAGCATCTCGACTCTACATAATCAAAATGATCGTGATTGGTCGCGAGGAGCGCCATCGCCGACTGACTTTCATCGCCAGTAGTGTAATATAGCAATTGAATGACAACTTATCATTGCAGAATCTCAAAATTGCGGTCTCAGTTTGACCATCTGTCATCCTGGCTCTGCATGACTAAGATGAGCGTGATTGGTCGCGACGAGCCCAATTGCCGACCGACTTTCATCGCCAGTAGTGTAATATCGCTATCAAATGACAACTTATCATCGCAGAATCTCGAAATTGCGGTCTCAGTTTGTCCAATCGTTTCTCTCAACTCTGTATTACCAAAATGAGCGTGATCGGTCACGACGAGCCCCATCCCCGACCGACTTTCATCGCCAGTAGCGTAATATTGCTAGAATAATGACAACTGATCATCGCAGAATTTCAAAATTGCGGTCTCAGTTTGACCATAGGTCATTTCGACTCTGCATAACCAAAGTGAGCGAGATCGGTTGCGACGAGCGCCATCGCCGACCGACTTTCATCGCCTGTAGTGTAATATTCCTAGTCTAATGACAAGTAATCATCACAAAATCTCGAAATTGCGGTCTCAGATTGTCAAATCGGTCATCTTGACTCTGTATAACCAAAATGAGCGTGATTGGACGCGACCAGCGCCATCGCCGACCGACTTTCATCGCCAGTAGTGTAATATTGCTAGTCGAATGACAACTAATCATCGCAGAATCTCAAAATTGCGGTCACAGTTTGACCATAGGTCATTTCGACTCTGCATAACCAAAGTGAGCGAGATCGGTTGCGACGAGCGCCATCGCCGACCGACTTTCATCGCCTGTAGTGTAATATTCCTAGTCTAATGACAAGTAATCATCACAAAATCTCGAAATTGCGGTCTCAGATTGTCAAATCGATCATCTTGACTCTGTATAACCAAAATGAGCGTGATTTGACGCGACGAGCGCCATCGCCGACCGACTTCCATCGCCAGTAGCGTAATATTGCTAGTCTAAATTCAATTAATCATTGCAGAATCTCTAAATTGCGGTCTCAGTTGGTCCAATTGAGCATCTCGACTCTGCATAAGCAAAATGAGCGTGATTGCTCGCGATGAGCGCACTCGCCGACCGACTTTCATCGCCGACCGACTTTCATCGCCGACCGACTTTCATCGCCAGTAGTGAAATATCGCTATCGAAAGACAACTTATCATCGCAGAATATCGAAATTGAGGTCTGAATTTGTCAAATCGGTCATCTCTACTCTGTAAAACAAAAATGAGCGTGATTGGTCGCGACGAGCGCCATCGCCGACCGACTTTCATCGCCAGTAGTGTAATATCGCTATCGAATGACAACTTATCATCGCAGAATCTCAAAATTGCGGTCTCAGTTTGTCCAATTGAGCATCTTGACTCTGCATAACCAAAATGAGCGTGATTGGTCGCGACGAGCGCCATCGCCGACCGACTTTCATCGCCAGTAGTGTAATATCGCTATTAAATGACAACTTATCATCGCGGAATATCGAAATTGTGGTCTCAATTTGTCCAATCGGTCATCTCGACTCTGTATAACCAAAATGAGCGTGATTGGACACTACAAGCGCCATCGCCGATCGACTTTCATTGCCTGTAGTGTAATATTGCTAGTCTAATGACAAGTAATCATCGCAGAATCTCGAAATTGCTGTCTCAGATTGTCAAATCGGTCATCTCGACTCTGTATAACAAAAGTGAGCGTGATTAGACGCGACAAGCGCCATCGCCGACCGACTTTCTTCGCCAGTAGCGTAATATTGCTAGTCTAATTTCAATTAATCATCGCAGAATCTCTAAATTGTGGTCTCAGTTGGTCCAATTGAGCATCTCGCCTCTGCATAAGCAAAATGAGCGTGATTGCTCGCTACGAGCGCACTCGCCGACCGACTTTCATCGCCGACCGACTTTCATCGCCAGTATTGTAATATCGCTATCAAATGACAACTGATCATCGCAGAATCTCAAAATTGCGGTCTCAGTTTGACCATAGGTAATTTCGACTCTGCATAACCAAAGGGAGCGTGATCGGTCGCGACGAGCGCCATCGCCGACTAACTTTCATCGCCTGTAGTGTAATATTCCTAGTCTTATGACAAGTAATCATCGCAGAATCTCGAAATTGCAGTCTCAGATTGTCAAATCGGTCATCTCGACTCTGTATAACCAAAATGAGCGTGATTTGACGCGACGAGCGCCATCGCCGACCTACTTTCATCGCCTGTAGTGTAATATTTCTAGTCTAATGACAAGTAATCATCGCAGAATCTCGAAATTGCAGTCTCAGATTGTCAAATCGGTCATCACGACTCTGTATAACCAAAATGAGTGTGATTTGATGCGACGAGCGCCATTGCCGACCGATTTTCATCGCCAGTAGTGTAATATTGCTAGTGTAAAGACAACTAATCATTGCAGAATCTCAAAATTGCAGTCTTAGATTGTCAAATCGGTCATCTCAACTCTGCATGACCAAAATGAGTGTGATTGGTCGCGACGAGCGCACTCGCCGACCGACTTTCATCGCCGACCGACTTTCATCGCCAGTAGTCAAATATCGCTATCAAATGACAACTTACCATCGCAGAATCTCAAAATTGTGGTGTCAGTTTGACCATCAGTCATCTAGACTCTGTATAACCAAAGTCAGCGTGATCGGTCGCGACGAGCGCCATCGCCGACCGACTTTCATTACCAGTAGTGTAATATTGCTAGTCTAATGACAAGTAATCATCGCAGAATCTCGAAACTGCAGTCTCAGATTGTCAAATCGGTCATCTCAACTCTGTATCAGTAAAATGAGCGTGATTGCTCGCGACGAGCACACTCGCCGACCGACTTTCATCACCAGTAGTGTAATATCGCTATCAAATGACAACTTATCATCGCAGAATCTCGAAACTGCAGTCTCAGATTGTCAAATCGGTCATCTCAACTCTGCATGACCAAAGTGAGCGTGATTGGTCGTGACGAGCGCACTCGCCAACCGACTTTCATCGCCGACCGACTTTCATCGCCAGTAGTGTAATATCGCTATCAAATGACAACTTATCATTGCAGAATCTCAAAAATGTGGTGTCAGTTTGACCATCAGTCATCTCGAACCAAAAAATGAGCGTGATTGGTCGCGACGAGCGCCATCGCCGACCAACTTTCATCGCCAGAAGTGTAATATTGCTAGTCTAATGACAAGTCATCATCGCAGAATCTCAAAACTGCAGTCTCAGATTGTCAAATCGGTCATCTTGACTCTGTATAACCAAAATGAGCGTGATTTCAAGCGACGAGCGCCATCGCCGACTGACTTTCATTGCCAGTAGCGTAATATTGCTAGTGTAATGTCAACTCATCATCACAGAATCTCGAAATTGCGGTCTCAGTTTATCTAATGGAGCATCTCGACTCTACATAATCAAAATGATCGTGATTGGTCGCGAGGAGCGCCATCGCCGACTGACTTTCATCGCCAGTAGTGTAATATAGCAATTGAATGACAACTTATCATTGCAGAATCTCAAAATTGCGGTCTCAGTTTGACCATCTGTCATCCTGGCTCTGCATGACTAAGATGAGCGTGATTGGTCGCGACGAGCCCAATTGCCGACCGACTTTCATCGCCAGTAGTGTAATATCGCTATCAAATGACAACTTATCATCGCAGAATCTCGAAATTGCGGTCTCAGTTTGTCCAATCGTTTCTCTCAACTCTGTATTACCAAAATGAGCGTGATCGGTCACGACGAGCCCCATCCCCGACCGACTTTCATCGCCAGTAGCGTAATATTGCTAGAATAATGACAACTGATCATCGCAGAATTTCAAAATTGCGGTCTCAGTTTGACCATAGGTCATTTCGACTCTGCATAACCAAAGTGAGCGAGATCGGTTGCGACGAGCGCCATCGCCGACCGACTTTCATCGCCTGTAGTGTAATATTCCTAGTCTAATGACAAGTAATCATCACAAAATCTCGAAATTGCGGTCTCAGATTGTCAAATCGGTCATCTTGACTCTGTATAACCAAAATGAGCGTGATTTGACGCGACCAGCGCCATCGCCGACCGACTTTCATCGCCAGTAGTGTAATATTGCTAGTCGAATGACAACTAATCATCGCAGAATCTCAAAATTGCGGTCACAGTTTGACCATAGGTCATTTCGACTCTGCATAACCAAAGTGAGCGAGATCGGTTGCGACGAGCGCCATCGCCGACCGACTTTCATCGCCTGTAGTGTAATATTCCTAGTCTAATGACAAGTAATCATCACAAAATCTCGAAATTGCGGTCTCAGATTGTCAAATCGATCATCTTGACTCTGTATAACCAAAATGAGCGTGATTTGACGCGACGAGCGCCATCGCCGACCGACTTCCATCGCCAGTAGCGTAATATTGCTAGTCTAAATTCAATTAATCATTGCAGAATCTCTAAATTGCGGTCTCAGTTGGTCCAATTGAGCATCTCGACTCTGCATAAGCAAAATGAGCGTGATTGCTCGCGATGAGCGCACTCGCCGACCGACTTTCATCGCCGACCGACTTTCATCGCCGACCGACTTTCATCGCCAGTAGTGTAATATCGCTATCAAATGACAACTGATCATCGCAGAATCTCGAAATTGCAGTCTCAGATTGTCAAATCGGTCATCTCGACTCTGTATAACCAAAATGAGCGTGATTTGACGCGACGAGCGCCATCGCCGACCTACTTTCATCGCCTGTAGTGTAATATTTCTAGTCTAATGACAAGTAATCATCGCAGAATCTCGAAATTGCAGTCTCAGATTGTCAAATCGGTCATCACGACTCTGTATAACCAAAATGAGTGTGATTTGATGCGACGAGCGCCATTGCCGACCGACTTTCATCGCCAGTAGTGTAATATCGCTATCAAATGACAACTGATCATCGCAGAATCTCGAAACTGCAGTCTCAGATTGTCAAATCGGTCATCTCAACTCTGCATGGCCAAAGTGACGTGATTGGTCGCGACGAGCGCACTCGCCAACCGACTTTCATCGCCGACCGACTTTCATCGCCAGTAGTGTAATATCGCTATCAAATGACAACTTATCATCGCAGAATCTCAAAATTGTGGTGTCAGTTTGACCATCAGTCATCTCGACTCTGTAAAACCAAAATGAGCGTGATTGGACGCGACGAGCGCCATCGCCGACCGACTTTCATCGCCAGTAGTGTAATATAGCAATTGAATGACAAATTATCACCGCAGAATGTCAAAATTGCGATCTCAGTTTGACCATCCGTCATCTCGACTCTGCATGACTAAAGTGAGCGTGATTGGTCGCGACGACCCCAATCGCCGACTGACTTTCATTGCCAGTAGTGTAATATCGCTACTGAATGACAACTTATCATTGCAGAATCTCAAAATTGCGATCTCAGTTTGACCATCTGTCATCTCGACTCTGCATGACTAAAGTGAGCGTGATTGGTCGCGACGACCCCAATCGCCGACTGACTTTCATCGCCAGTAGTGTAATATTGCTAGTCTATTGACAAGTAATCATTGCAGAATCTCGAAATTGCGGTCTCAGATTGTCAAATCGGTCATCGCGACTCTGTATAACCAAAATGAGCGTGATTTGACGCGACGAGCGCCATCGCCGACCTACTTTCATCGCCAGTAGGGTAATATTGCTATCAAATGACAACTTATCATCGCAGAATCTCAAAATTGCAGTCTCAGATTGTCAAATCGGTCATCTCGACTCTGTATAACCAAAATGAGCGTGATTTGACGCGACGAGCGCCATCGCCGACCGACTTTCATCGCCAGTAGTGTAATATTGCTAGTCTATTGTCAAGTAATCATTGCAGAATCTCGAAATTGCGGTCTCAGATTATCAAATCGGTCATCGCGACTCTGTATAACCAAAATGAGGGTGATTTGAAGCGACGAGCGCCATCGCCGACCTACTTTCATCATCTGTAGTGTAATATTTCTAGTCTAATGACAAGTAATCATCGCAGAATCTCGAAATTACAGTCTCAGATTGTCATATCGGTCATCTCAACTCTGTATAACCAAAATGAGAGTGATTTGACGCGACGAGCGCCATCGCCGACCGACTTTCATCGCCAGTAGTGTAATATTGCTAGTCTATTGACAAGTGATCATTGCAGAATCTCGAAATTGCGGTCACAGATTGTCAAATCGGTCATCGCGACTCTGTATAAGCAAAATGAGCGTGATTGGACACAACGAGCGCTATCGCCGACCGATTTTCATTGCCAGTAGTGTAATATTGCTAGTGTCATGTCAACTAATCATCACAGAATCTCAAAATTGCGGTCTCAGTTTGTCTAATGGAGCATCTCGACTCTACATAATCAAAATGATCGTGATTGGTTGTGAGGAGCGCCATCGCCGACCGACTTTCATCTCCAGTAGTGTAATATCGCTATCAAATGACAACTTATCATTGCAGAATCTCAAAATTATGGTCTCAGGTTGTCCAATCGTTTCTCTCAACTCTGTATTACCAAAATGAGTGTGATCGGTCCTACGAGCCCCATCCCCGACCGACTTTCATCGCCAGTAGCGTAATATTGCTAGTCTAATGACAACTGATCATCGCAGAATCTCAAGATTGCGGTCTCAGTTTGACCATAGATCATTTCGACTCTGCATAACAAAAGTGAGGGTGATCGGTCGCGACGAGCGCCATCGCCGACCGACTTTCATCGCCTGTAGTGTAATATTCCTAGTCTAATGACAAGTAATCATCGCAGAATCCCGAAATTGCGGTCTCAGATTGTCAAATTGGTCAACTCGACTCTGTATAACCAAAATGAGCGTGATTTGACGCGACGAGCGCCAGCGCAGACCGACTTTCATCGCCAGTAGTGTAATATTGCCAGTCGAATGACAACTAATCATCGCAGAATCTCAAAATTGCAGTCTCAGTTTGACCATAGGTCATTTCGACTCTGCATAACCAAAAAGTGAGCGTGATCGGTCGCGACGAGCGCCATCGCCGACCGACTTTCATCGCCTGTAGTGTAATATTGCTAGTCTATTGACAAGTAATCATTGCAGAATCTCGAAATTGCGGTCTCAGATTGTCAAATCGGTCATCCCGACTCTGTATAACCAAAATGAGCGTGATTTAACGTGACGAGCGCCATCTCCGACCGACTTTCATTGCCAGTAGTGTAATATTGCTAGTCTAATGACAACTAATCATTGCAGAATCTCAAAATTGCAGTCTCAGATTGTCAAATCGGTCATCTCAACTCTGCCATGACCAAAGTGACGTGATTGGTCGCGACGAGCGCACTCGCCAACCGACTTTCATCGCCGACCGACTTTCATCGCCAGTAGTGTAATATCGCTATCAAATGACAACTTATCATCGCAGAATCTCAAAATTGTGGTGTCAGTTTGACCATCAGTCATCTCGACTCTGTAAAACCAAAATGAGCGTGATTGGACGCGACGAGCGCCATCGCCGACCGACTTTCATCGCCAGTAGTGTAATATTGCTAGTCTATTGACAAGTGATCATTGCAGAATCTCGAAATTGCGGTCACAGATTGTCAAATCGGTCATCGCGACTCTGTATAAGCAAAATGAGCGTGATTGGACGCGACGAGCGCTATCGCCGACCGACTTTCATTGCCAGTAGTGTAATATTGCTAGTATCATGTCAACTAATCATCACAGAATCTCAAAATTGCGGTCTCAGTTTGTCTAATGGAGCATCTCGACTCTACATAATCAAAATGATTGTGATTGGTTGCGAGGAGCGCCATCGCCGACCGACTTTCATCTCCAGTAGTGTAATATCGCTATCAAATGACAACTTATCATTGCAGAATCTCAAAATTATGGTCTCAGGTTGTCCAATCGTTTCTCTCAACTCTGTATTACCAAAATGAGCGTGATCGGTCGCAACGAGCCCCATCCCCGACCGACTTTCATCGCCAGTAGCGTAATATTGCTAGTCTAATGACAACTGATCATCGCAGAATCTCAAGATTGCGGTCTCAGTTTGACCATAGATCATTTCGACTCTGCATAACAAAAGTGAGCGTGATCGGTCGCGACGAGCGCCATCGCCGACCGACTTTCATCGCCTGTAGTGTAATATTCCTAGTCTAATGACAAGTAATCATCGCAGAATCCCGAAATTGCGGTCTCAGATTGTCAAATTGGTCAACTCGACTCTGTATAACCAAAATGAGCGTGATTTGACGCGACGAGCGCCAGCGCCGACCGACTTTCATCGCCAGTAGTGTAATATTGCCAGTCGAATGACAACTAATCATCGCAGAATCTCAAAATTGCAGTCTCAGTTTGACCATAGGTCATTTCGACTCTGCATAACCAAAAAGTGAGCGTGATCGGTCGCGACGAGCGCCATCGCCGACCGACTTTCATCGCCTGTAGTGTAATATTGCTAGTCTATTGACAAGTAATCATTGCAGAATCTCGAAATTGCGGTCTCAGATTGTCAAATCGGTCATCCCGACTCTGTATAACCAAAATGAGCGTGATTTAACGTGACGAGCGCCATCTCCGACCGACTTTCATTGCCAGTAGTGTAATATTGCTAGTCTAATGACAACTAATCATTGCAGAATCTCAAAATTGCAGTCTCAGATTTTCAAATCGGTCATCTCAACTCTGCATGACCAAAGTGAGCGTGATTGGTCGCGACGAGCGCACTCGCCGACCGACTTTCATCGCCGACCGACTTTCATCGCCAGTAGTGTAATATCGCTATCAAATGACAACTTATCATCGCAGAATCTCAAAATTGTGGTGTCAGTTTGACCATCAGTCATCTCGACTCTGTATAACCAAAAAGAGCGTGATGGGTCGCGACGTGCGCCATCGCCGACCGACTTTCATCGCCAGTACCGTAATATTGCTAGTCTACTGTCAACTAATCATCGCAGAATCTCAAAATTGCAGTCTCAGTTTGACCATAGGTTATTTCGATTCTGTATAAGGAAAATGAGTGTGATCGGTCGCAACGAGCACCATCGCCGACCGACTTTCATCGCCTGTAGTGTAATATTGCTAGTCTAATGACAAGTAATCATCGTAGAATCTCGAAATTGCGGTCTCAGATTGTCAAATCGGTCATCTCGACTCTGTATAAGCAAAATGAGCGTGATTGGACGCGACGAGCGCCATCGCCGACCGACTTTCATTGCCAGTAGCGTAATATTGCTAAAGTCTGTCTCAGCGGAGTAGTCAGTGGCATATCAAAGGCCATCAGCCACAAGCCAAGTGATAAGGCACTTGAACCAATTAGCAGCAGCAGTAAACAACACCAACACTGGCCTAGATCGTGACTCATAAAGTGACTATAGCATTTTCTGAAATTTGGGTATAACTAGTTTTCTGAGTTTTGCATGTATTTCCTATGTAATGTCTGATGCTGAAGCTCACAATCAAAGTCTTTGCCTTCACATAATTTAAGAACAAACTGCTGCTTTCAGGCAAAACTTCCTGGATGTTCTGACGTCAGCATTCCACACATATTGGCGGGGAATTTTAGCGCAGCATGCTTGTTGAAGGCATTTCCAGTCAACTGTCATCATGGTTTGGCTTGCTTTGCCGGGATTCTCAACGTGTTCGTTTGTTTTCATACTGTTCATATTATATATTTTACCCGGTATACCCTGTGCTGAGGGCACATCTTCATCGAAAAAACAAAAGAAGGGAAAACCATTGACAAGTAGGCAAAAAGACATTGCTTTGAATGTGTTTGGTTATTTCAAAGGACTTCATCCTAAATGGAGTGTCGAGACTTTAGCGGATGAGACTGCTAAAGCATGTGGCTTATCAAGTCGTTCTATTCATCGAATAAGGAAGGAGAAAAAGGATAAGGGTTTTGTCTCAACACCCCGAAAGAAGAAGCTTGATACCAAGGAATTCATATCATTAAAGAACTATGATGACTTTACTCTGTCAGCTATTCGGTCCAAAGTACATTATTTCTTTTTTAACAACGAACCTCCAACTCTTAATAAAGTGAAAAAGGCAGTGGATGAGGATGCGGACCTTCCTTCAATTTCTCGAGCTCAACTTCACCGAATCTTAAAGGCGATTGGGTTTCTATTTAAGAAAAGGAGCAGAAGGAGTCTCATGATAGAACGGGATGATTTGATAGCCTGGCGATATAGATATCTTCGAGAAATTAGGCAGCATCGCAAGGAGGGACGTCCAATTTTCTATCTGGATGAAACATGGTGTTTTGCGGGTATGACTACTGGGAAGGCTTGGACTGATACTACTATCAAAACCAAAAAGCAAGCATTTCTTGAAGGGCGATCAACTGGACTTCGTGATCCCACTGGGAAAGGCGAAAGACTTATTGTTTTACATGTAGGCAGTGAAAATGGATTCCTCCAAGGAGCTGGGTTGGTTTATCGCACTACTGGGGCACTTGAGGACTACCATGGAGATATGAATGGTGAAATCTTCCAGAAATGGTTCAGAGAGACACTTCTTCCAAAACTTCCTCCGCAAGCTGTCATAGTAATGGACAATGCGAGTTACCAAACTGTACAAATGGAAAAGTTACCAACCACTGCAACTACGAAGAAAGTTATGCAAGAATGGCTTTCCAAACATGATATACCATGGGAAACAAAAATGACCAAAAGACTTCTGTATGGAATAATCAAGCAACATAAAGATACATATAAGGAATACATAGTGGACAATATGGCCAAGGATGCTGGATTCACTGTCTTGCGTTTGCCACCATATCATTGTGACTTAAACCCTATTGAAATGGTTTGGTCACAGGTTAAGCGATATGTGCAATCAAACAATAAGGGATTCAAAATTCAAGAAGTTCGGACCCTTACCAATGAAGCATTAAGTAAGGTCACAGATGCTCAGTGGAGTAATTACTGTAAAAAGGTGAAAACAATTGAAAGTGATATGTGGAGGCTTGAGGGACTGATGGATGATGTTGTGGACCGTATTATCATCAGTATTGGAGATGGAGAAAGCGATACGAGTGATTCCGAATATTCAGATTCTGAAACAGAGTGTGATTACGATATGGATGTACAAAATACACAAGAGTAATCAATAATTCATTAATGAAACACTTTTGGATAAGAAACTAAATGAACCTGACCATCAAGTAACACCCCACATTTCTTATGCATGCTTCCCCGCATGCTTCTGCCAAAATGTGAAATGACTATAACTGAGATAATGAGTGCTAGTCGGAGGTCATCTGCACCACTCAACTGCATGCCAGTGCGAAATATGATATCCTTAAGGCCTAACATGCCGCTGAGTACTCCCCTGAGACAGACTTTAGTGTAATGTCAACTAATCATCACAGAATCTCAAAATTGCGGTCTCAGTTTGTCTAATGGAGCATCTCGACTCTGCATAAGCAAAATGGTCGTGATTGGTCACGAGGAGCGCCATCGCCGACCGACTTTCATCGCCAGTAGTGTAATATCGCAATTGAATGACAACATATCATTGCAGAATCTCAAAATTGCGGTCTCAGGGTGACCATCGGTCATCTCGACTCTGCATGACTAAAGTGAGCGTGATTGGTTGCGACGAGCCCAATCGCCGACCGACTTTCATCGCCAGTAGTGTAACATCGCTATCGCATGACAACTCTGCATAACGAAAGTGAGCGTGATCGGTCGCAACGAGCACCATCGCCGACCGACTTTCATCGCCTGTAGTGTAATATTGCTAGTCTAATGACAACTAATCATCGTAGAATCTCGAAATTGCGGTCTCAGATTGTCAAATCGGTCATCTTGACTCTGTATAAGCAAAATGAGCGTGATTGGACGTGACGAGCGCCATCTCCGACCGACTTTCATCGCCAGTAGTATAATATTGCTAGTCGAATGACAAGTAATCATCGCAGAATCTCAAAATTGCGGTCTCAGTTTGACCATAGGTCATTTCGACTCTGCATAACCAAAAAGTGAGCGTGATTGGTCGCGACGAGCCCAATCGCCCACCGACTTTCATCGCCAGTAGTGTAACATCGCTATCGAATGACAACTTATCATCACAGAATCTCGAAATTGCGGTCTCAGTTTGTCCAATCGTTTCTCTCAACTCTGTATTACCAAAATGAGCGTGATCGGTCGCGACGAGCCCCATCCCCGACCGACTTTCATTGCCAGTAGCGTAATATTGCTAGTCTAATGACAACTGATCATCGCAGAATCTCAAAATTGCGGTCTCAGTTTGACCATAGGTCATTTCAACTTTGCATAACAAAAGTGAGCATGATCGGTCGCGATGAGCGCCATCGCCGACCGACTTTCATCGCCTGTAGTGTAATATTCCTAGTCTAATGACAGGTAATCATCGCAGAATCTCGAAATTGCGGTCTCAGATTGTCAAATCGGTCATCTCGACTCTGTATAAGCAAAATGAGCGTGATTTTACGTGACGAGCGCCATCGCCGACCGACTTTCATCGCCAGTAGTGTAATATTGCTAGTCTAATGACAACAAATCATTGCAGAATCTCAAAATTGCAGTCTCAGATTGTCAAATCGGTCATCTCAACTCTGCATGACCAAAGTGAGCGTGATTGGTCGCGACGAGCGCACTCGCCGACCGACTTTCATCGCCGACCGACTTTCATCGCCAGTAGTGTAATATCGCTATCAAATGACAACTTATCATCGCAGAATCTCAAAATTGTGGTGTCAGTTTGACCATCAGTCATCTCAACTCTGTATAACCAAAAAGAGCGTGATCGGTCGCGACGTGCGCAATCGCCGACCGACTTTCATCGCCAGTAGCGTAATATTGCTAGTCTACTGTCAACTAATCATCGCAGAATCTCAAAATTGCAGTCTCAGTTTGACCATAGGTTATTTCAACTCTGCATAACGAAAGTGAGCGTGATCGGTCACAACGAGCACCATCGCCGACCGACTTTCATCGCCTGTAGTGTAATATTGCTAGTCTAATGACAAGTAATCATCGTAGAATCTCGAAATTGCGGTCTCAGATTGTCAAATCGGTCATCTCGACTCTGTATAAGCAAAATGAGCGTGATTGGACGCGACGAGCGCCATCGCCGACCGACTTTCATCACCAGTAGCGTAATATTGCTAGTGTAATGTCAACTAATCATCACAGAATCTCAAAATTGCGGTCTCAGTTTGTCTAATGGAGCATCTCGACTCTACATAATCAAAATGATCGTGATTGGTCGGGAGGAGCGCCATCGCCGACCGACTTTCATCGCCAGTAGTGTAATATCGCAATTGAATGACAACTTATCATTGCAGAATCTCAAAATTGCAGTCTCAGTTTGACCATCGGTCATCTCGACTCTGCATGACTAAAGTGAGCGTGATTGGTCGCGACGAGCCCAATCGCCGATCGACTTTCATCGCCAGTAGTGTAATATCGCTATCGAATGACAACTTATCATCGCAGAATCTCGAAATTTCGGTCTCAGTTTTTCCAATCGTTTCTCTCAACTCTGTATTACCAAAATGAGCGTGATCGGTCGCGACGAGCCCCATCCCCGACCGACTTTCATCGCCAGTAGTGTAATATTGCTAGTCTAATGACAAGTAATCATCGCAGAATCTCAAAATTGCGGTCTAAGTTTGACCATAGGTCATTTCGACTCTGCATAACCAAAGTGAGCGTGATCGGTAGCGACGAGCACCATCGCCGACCGACTTTCATCGCCTGTAGTGTAATATTCCTAGTTTAATGACAAGTAATCATCGCAGAATCTCGAAATTGCGGTCTCAGATTGTCAAATCGGTCATCGTGACTCTGTATAACCAAAATGAGCGTGATATGATGCGACGAGCGCCATCGCCGACCGACTTTCATCGCCAGTAGTGTAATATTGCTAGTCGAATGACAACTAATCATCGCAGAATCTCAAAATTGCGGACTCAGTTTGACCATAGGTCATTTCGACTCTGCATAACCAAAAAGTGAGCATGATCGGTCGCGACGAGCGCCATCGCCGACCGACTTTCATCGCCTGTAGTGTAATATTGCTAGTCTATTGACAAGTAATCATTGCAGAATCTCAAAATTGCGGTCTCAGATTGTCAAATCGGTCATCGCGACTCTGTATAACCAAAATGAGCGTGATTTGACGCGACGAGCGCCATCGCCGACCGACTTTCATCGCCAGTAGTGTAATATTGCTAGTCGAATGACAACTAATCATCGCAGAATCTCAAAATTGCGGACTCAGTTTGACCATAGGTCATTTCGACTCTGCATAACCAAAAAGTGAGCATGATCGGTCGCGACGAGCGCCATCGCCGACCAACTTTCATCGCCTGTAGTGTAATATTGCTAGTCTATTGACAAGTAATTATTGCAGAATCTCAAAATTGCGGTCTCAGATTGTCAAATCGGTCATCGCGACTCTGTATAACCAAAATGAGCGTGATTTGACGCGACGAGCGCCATCGCCGACCGACTTTCATCGCCAGTAGTGTAATATTGCTAGTCTAATGACAACCAATCATTGCAGAATCTCAAAATTGCAGTCTCAGTTTCACCATAGGTCATTTCGACTCTCATAACCAAAGTGAGCGTGATCGGTCGCGACGAGCGCCATCGCAGACCGACTTTCATCGCCTGTAGTGTAATATTGCTACTCTAATGACAAGAAATTATCGCAGAATCTAGAAACTGCGGTTTCAGATTGTCAAATCGGTCATCTCGACTCTCTATGAGCAAAATGAGAGTGATTGGACGCGACGAGCGCCATCGCTGACCGACTTTCATCGCCTGTAGTGTAATATTGTTAGTCTATTGACAAGTAATTATTGCAGAATCTCAAAATTGCGGTCTCAGATTGTCAAATCGGTCATCGCGACTCTGTATAACCAAAATGAGCGTGATTTGACGTGACCAGCGCCATCGCCGACCGACTTTCATCGCAAGTAGTGTAATATTGCTAGTCTAATGACAACAAATCATTGCAGAATCTCAAAATTGCAGTCTCAGATTGTCAAATCGGTCATCTCAACTCTGCATGACCAAAGTGAGCGTGATTGGTCGCGACGAGCGCACTCGCCGACCGACTTTTATCGCCGACCGACTTTCATCGCCAGTAGTGTAATATCGCTATCAAATGACAACTTATCATCGCAGAATCTCAAAATTGTGGTGTCAGCTTGATCATCAGTCATCTCGAACCAAAAAGAGCGTGATCGGTCGCGACGTGCGCCATCGCCGACCGACTTTCATCGCCAGTAGCGTAATGTTGTTAGTCTACTGTCAACTAATCATCGCAGAATCTCAAAATTGCAGTCTCAGTTTGACCATAGGTTATTTCGACTCTGCATAACGAAAGTGAGCGTGATCGGTCGCAACGAGCACCATCGCCGACCGACTTTGATCGCCTGTAGTGTAATATTGCTAGTCTACTGTCAACTAATCATCGCAGAATCTCAAAATTGCAGTCTCAGTTTGACCATAGGTTATTTCGACTCTGCATAACAAAAGTGAGTGTGATCGGTCGCAACGAGCACCATCGCCAACCGACTTTCATCACCAGTAGTGTAATATCGATATCGAACTAGAATTGTCAGTTGAGTCTTAGCAGACTCTGGAGTGTCCGCCTCATTGTAGGGGTATTGTTCGCATTGTGAATGGAAGGGGGATTGAGAAATTGTCTGGGTGAGAGTGGATGTTGGGATAAGACGATCGATTCGGTTGATTGGAGGGGAAAAAGACGAAATAATGTGGTCTTAGTGGTAGGGAGGGGGTTGAGAGTGATATAAATTTATGTTCTGAAGAATTATGGGACATTTGTTTAGTTTTGTTGCAAGAGCGGGGAGGGGTGAAGGGGGAGACCGAATTATGTCGTCTTTTTCATAAGGACATTTTGAGATGAGCCCTTGAGGAAGGGATGTGAAGCCGCAGTTGAATGTGCGCTTCGTATGAATGGAAGGAATGAATGAATAAATATAAATGAATAATATTAATTTGGTTTATTGATTGCTGGTGTATTTCAAGCAATATATATCATCGACAATAGTTATGATTGCGATTAGGTTTGCAGTAGGCCTATACTCATCCCGAAAATGTTTGGGTGGCTTTTATTGTTTTTATTGCCATTTGGTTGAAATGGCCCGTTTGTTGTTATGCGGCGTTCCAATGACAAGTTCCTGTTTGCTTGGCGTGGCTGGTGACAATGACGACGACGATGTTTTCTTCGAAGGGGTAGTGTGATTTGAGCTTGTGGACGATCTCTTCAAGGGTGATGGGGATGATGTCATTGAAGTTGGTGATGAAGTTTACTTTGAAGGGGTGGTGTAATTTGTGGTTGTGGAGTACGTTATCTTCAAGGGTGAAGCTGATGATGATGATGATGATGGCGGCGATGACATGGTTACTGCAAGAGGTAAATAAAGATATGAGCCACAGGCCGACTTAAATTCGCCACATACTGTGGAAAGTGCTATAGATCCACGTCGGTAGGCCTACAGCACATTTTCACCGAATAACGTGGACTAACTAGACGTCCAGGAACTAAAAATGCTCTCCGACCAAAATCCAGTGCATGGATGATCAGCCGTGAATGCACACAGCCATGCATGTCGACAAAAACAAAACAAAAACATCGCACTTTCACTTCAGCGGAGCGATGGTTTATGTGCGAAATACGACTGATCAAGGCAACATAAAGTGTCCAGAAGGGAAGAACACATTCTTGAAACTCAGCCGCTTTAATTCACTGCCGTTTTTTCTTATTTCATAGCCCATAAACTCCAAATATTATATTATATTTTATACCGGTATTATAGAAAAATGCTTCGATGGTGTAGACTAGTCCCTGGTTTTTCTCCATTATGTTCCTCCATATGTGCAGCCAATATGTAATACACATAACGCGGGGCACTTGTCATCGTGCCGGTATGGCGAGGTTTATTGGTTAAAAATTTACATGTATTGCGCTATGCATGCCCATAGCACTTTCGCGGCTGTAACCCAGATTGACTTCTTAGTTCATGGACACCCTCGTTTTATCGATGTTTTGCAATGCATTGCCGTGTTCATGTACATATGAAGCTTTCACCTGGAGACGAGAGTTTGCTGGAATAATTTCTTGAGGAGAATAATACCCTAATACAAAAGTCTCAGCCGATGGCGGAGACTAATGACAACTTATCATCGCAGAATCTCGAAATTGCGGTCTCAGTTTGTCCAATTATTTCTCTAAACTCTGTATTACCAAAATGAGCGTGATCGGTCGCGACGAGCCCCAGCCCCGACCGACTTTCATCGCCAGTAGCGTAATATTGCTAGTCTAATGACAACTGATCATCGCAGAATCTCAAAATTGCGGTCTCAGTTGGACCATAGGTCATTTCGACTCTGCATAACCAAAGTGAGCGTGATCGGTCGCGACGAGCGCCATTGCCCACCGACTTTCATCGCCTGTTGTGCAATATTCCTAGTCTAATGACAAGTAATCATCGCAGAATCTCGAAATTGCGGTCTCAGATTGCCAAATCGGTCATTGCGACTCTGTATAACCAAAATGAGCGTGATTTGACGCGACAAGCGCCATCGCCGACCGACTTTCATCGCCTGTAGTGTTATATTGCTAGTCTAATGACAAGTAATTATCGTAGAATCTCGAAATTGCGGTCTCAGATTGTCTAATCGGTCATCTCGACTCTGTATAAACAAAATGAGCGTGATAAGACGCGAGGAGCGCCATTGCCGACCGACTTTCATTGCCAGTAGTGTAATATTGCTAGTGTAATGTCAACTAATCATCACAGAATCTCAAAATTGCGGTCTCAGTTTGTCTAATGGAGCATCTCCACTCTACATAATTAAAATAATCGTGATTGGTCGTGAGGAGCGCCATCGCCGACCGACTTTCATCGCCAGTAGTGTAATATCGCAATTGAATGACAACTTATCATTGCAGAATCTCAAAAATGCGGTCTCAGTTTGACCATCAGTCATCTCGACTCTGCATGACTAAAGTGAGCGTGATTGGTCGCGACGAGCCCAATCGCCGACCGACTTTCATCGCCAGTAGTGTAATATCGCTATCGAATGACAACTTATCATCGCAGATTCTCGAAATTGCGGTCTCAGTTTATCCAATCGTTTCTCTCAAATCTGTATTACCAAAATGAGCGTGATCGGTCGCGACGAGCCCCATCCCCGACCGACTTTCATCGCCAGTAGCGTAATATTGCTAGTCTAATGACAACTGATCATCGCAGAATCTCAAAATTGCGGTCTCAGTTTGACCATAGGTCATTTCGACTCTGCATAACAACAGTGAGCGTAATCGGTCGCGACGAGCGCCATCGCCGACTGACTTTCATCGCCTGAAGTGTAATATTCCTAGTCTAATGACAAGTAATCATCGCAGAATCTCGAAATTGCGGTCTCAGATTGTCAAATCGGTCATCTCAACTCTGTATATCCAAAATGAGCGTGATTTGACGCGACGAGCGCCATCGCCGACCGACTTTCATCGCCAGTAGTGTAATATTGCTAGTCGAATGACAACTAATCATCGCAGAATCTCAAAATTGCGGTCTCAGTTTGACCAGAGGTCATTTCGGCTCTGCATAACCAAAAAGTCAGCGTGATCGGTCGCGACGAGCGCCATCGCCGACCGACTTTCATCGCCTGTAGTGTAATATTGCTAGTCTATTGACAAGTAATCATTGCAGAATCTCGAAATTGCGGTCTCAGATTGTCAAATCGGTCATCGCGACTCTGTAAACCAAAATGAGCGTGATTTGACGTGACGAGCGCCATCGCCGACCGATTTTCATCGCCAGTAGTGTAATATTGCTAGTCTAATGACAACTAATCATTGCAGAATCTCAAAATTGCAGTCTCAGATTGTCAAATCGGTCATCTCAACTCTGCATGACCAAAGTGAGCGTGATTGGTCGCGACGAGCACACTCGCCGACCGACTTTCATCGCCGACCGACTTTCATCGCCAGTAGTGTAATATCGCCATCAAATGACAACTTATCATTGCAGAATCTCAAAATTGTGGTGTCAGTTTGACCATCAGTCATCTTGACTCTGTATAACCAAAAAGAGCGTGATCGGTCGCGACGTGCGCCATCGCCGACCGACTTTCATCGCCAGTAGTGTAATGTTGCTAGTCTACTGTCAACTAATCATCGCAGAATCTCAAAATTGCAGTCTCAGTTTGACCATAGGTTATTTCGACTCTGCATAACGAAAGTGATCGTGATCGGTCGCAACGAGCACCATCGCCGACCGACTTTCATCGCCTGTAGTGTAATACTGCTAGTCTACTGTCAACTAATCATCGCAGAATCTCAAAATTGCTGTCTCAGTTTGACCATAGGTTATTTCGACTCTGCATAACGAAAGTGAGCGTGATCGGTCGCAACGAGCACCATCGCCGACCGACTTTCATCGCCAGTAGTGTAGTATCGCTATCGAATGACAACTTATCATCGCAGAATCTCGAAATTGCGGTCTCAGTTTGTCCAATCGTTTCTTTAAACTCTGTATTTCCAAAATGAGCGTGATCGGTCGCGACGAGCCCCATCCCCGACCGACTTTCATCGCCAGTGGCGTAATATTGCTAGTCTAATGACAACTGATCATCGCAGAATCTCAAAATTGCGGTCTCAGTTGGACCATAGGTCATTTCGACTCTGCATAACAACAGTGAGCGTGATCGGTCGCGACGAGCGCCATCGCCGACCGACTTTCAGCGCCAGTAGTGTAATATTGCTAGTCTAATGACAACTAATCATCGCAGAATCTCGAAATTGCGGTCTCAGTTTGTCCAATCGTTTCTTTAAACTCTGTATTTCCAAAATGAGCGTGATCGGTCGCGACGAGCCCCATCCCCGACCGACTTTCATCGCCAGTGGCGTAATATTGCTAGTCTAATGACAACTGATCATCGCAGAATCTCAAAATTGCGGTCTCAGTTGGACCATAGGTCATTTCGACTCTGCATAACAACAGTGAGCGTGATCGGTCGCGACGAGCGCCATCGCCGACCGACTTTCAGCGCCAGTAGTGTTATATTGCTAGTCGAATGACAACTAATCATCACAGAATCTCAAAATTGCGGTCTCAGTTTGACCATAGGTCATTTCGACTCTGCATAACCAAAAAGTGAGCGTGAGAAGTCGCGACGAGCGCCATCGCCGACTGACTTTCATCGCCTGTAGTGTAATATTGCTAGTCTATTGACAAGTAATCATTGCAGAATCTCGAAATTGCGGTCTCAGATTGTCAAATCGGTCATCGCGACTCTGTAAAACCAAAATGAGTGTGATTTGACGTGACGAGCGCCATCGCCGACCGACTTTCATCGCCAGTAGTGTAATATTGCTAGTCTAATGACAACTAATCATTGCAGAATCTCAAAATTGCAGTCTCAGATTGTCAAATCGGTCATCTCAACTCTGCATGACCAAAGTGAGCGTGATTGGTCGCGACGAGTGCACTCGCCGACCGACTTTCATCGCCAACCGGCCTTTATCGCCAGTAGTGTAATATCGCCATCAAATGATAACTTATCATCGCAGAATCTCAAAATTGTGGAGTCAGTTTGACCATCAGTCATCTTGACTCTGTATAACCAAAAAGAGCGTGATCCGTCGCGACGTGCGCCATCGCCGACCGACTTTCAGCGCCAGTAGCGTAATGTTGCTAGTCTACTGTCAACTAATCATTGCAGAATCTCAAAATTGCAGTCTTAGTTTGACCATAGGTTATTTCGACTCTGCATAACGAAAGTGAGCGTGATCGGTCGCAACGAACACCATCGCCGAACGACTTTCATCGCCTGTAGTGTAATATTGCTAGTCTACTGTCAACTAATCATCGCAGAATCTCAAAATTGCTGTCTCAGTTTGACCATAGGTTATTTCGACTCTGCATAACGAAAGTGAGCGTGATCGGTCGCAACGAGCACCATCGCCGACCGACTTTCATCGCCAGTAGTGTAATATCGCTATCGAATGACAACTTATCATCGCAGAATCTCGAAATTGCGGTCTAAGTTTGTCCAATCGTTTCTTTAAACTCTGTATTACCAAAATGAGCGTGATCGGTCGCGACGAGCGCCATCTCCCACCGACTTTCATCGCCAGTAGTGTAATATTCCTAGTCTTATGACAAGTAATCATCGCAGAATCTCGAAATTGCGGTCTCAGATTGTCAAATCGGTCATCTCGACTCTGTATAACCAAAATGAGCGTGATTTGACGCGACGAGCGCCATCGCCGACCGACTTTCATCGCCAGTAGTGTAATATTGCTAGTCGAATGACAACTAATCATCGCAGAATCTCAAAATTGCGGTCTCAGTTTGACCATAGGTCATTTCGACTCTGCATAACCAAAAAGTGAGCGTGATCAGTCGCGACGAGCGCCATCGCCGACCGACTTTCATCGGCTGTAGTGTAATATTGCTAGTCTATTGACAAGTAATCATTGCAGAATCTCGAAATTGCGGTCTCAGATTGTCAAATCGGTCATTGCGACTCTGTATAACCAAAATGAGCGTGATTTGACGCGACGAGCGCCATCGCCGACCGACTTTCATCGTCAGTAGTGTAATATTGCTAGTCTAATGACAACTAATCATTGCAGAATCTCAAAATTGCAGTCTCAGATTGTCAAATCGGTCATCTCAACTCTGTATGACCAAAGTGAGCGTGATTGGTCGCGACGAGCGCACTCGCCGACTGACTTTCATCGCCGACAGACTTTCATCGCCTGTAGTGTAATATTCCTAGTCTAATGACAAGTAATCATCACAGAATCTCGAAATTGCGGTCTCAGATTGTCAAATCGGTCATCTCGACTCTGTATAACCAAAATGAGCGTGATTTGAAGCGACAAGCGCCATCGCAGACCGACTTTCATCGCCTGTAGTGTAATATTGCTAGTCGAATGACAACTAATCATCGCAGAATCTCAAAATTGCAGTCTCAGTTTGACCATAGGTTATTTCGACTCTGCATAACCAAAAAGTGAGCTTGATCGGTCGCGACGAGCACCATCGAGACCGACTTTCATCGCCAGTAGTGTATTATCGCTATCAAATGACAACATATCATCGCAGAATCTCAAAATTGTGGTGTCAGTTTGACCATCAGTCATCTTGACTCTGTATAACGAAAAAAAAGCGTGATCGGTCGCGACGTGCGCCATCGCCGACCGACTTTCATCGCCTGTAGTGTAATATTGCTAGCCTAATGACAAGTAATCATCGTAGAATCTCGAAATTGCGGTCTCAGATTGTCAAATCGGTCATCTCGACTCTGTATAAGCAAAATGAGCGTGATTGGACGCGACGAGCGCCATCGCCGACCGACTTTCATCGCCTGTAGTGTAATATTGCTAGTCTATTGACAAGTAATCATTGCAGAATCTCGAAATTGCGGTCTCAGATTGTCAAATCGGTCATCGCGACTCTGTAAACCAAAATGAGCGTGATTTGACGTGACGAGCGCCATCGCCGACCGATTTTCATCGCCAGTAGTGTAATATTGCTAGTCTAATGACAACTAATCATTGCAGAATCTCAAAATTGCAGTCTCAGATTGTCAAATCGGTCATCTCAACTCTGCATGACCAAAGTGAGCGTGATTGGTCGCGACGAGCACACTCGCCGACCGACTTTCATCGCCGACCGACTTTCATCGCCAGTAGTGTAATATCGCCCTCAAATGACAACTTATCATTGCAGAATCTCAAAATTGTGGTGTCAGTTTGACCATCAGTCATCTTGACTCTGTATAACCAAAAAGAGCGTGATCGGTCGCGACGTGCGGCATCGCCGACCGACTTTCATCGCCAGTAGCGTAATGTTGCTAGTCTACTGTCAACTAATCATCGCAGAATCTCAAAATTGCAGTCTCAGTTTGACCATAGGTTATTTCGACTCTGCATAACGAAAGTGAGCGTGATCGGTCGCAACGAGCACCATCGCCGACCGACTTTCATCGCCTGTAGTGTAATACTGCTAGTCTACTGTCAACTAATCATCGCAGAATCTCAAAATTGCTGTCTCAGTTTGACCATAGGTTATTTCGACTCTGCATAAGGAAAGTGAGCGTGATCGGTCGCAACGAGCACCATCGCCGACCGACTTTCATCGCCAGTAGTGTAGTATCGCTATCGAATGACAACTTATCATCGCAGAATCTCGAAATTGCGGTCTCAGTTTGTCCAATCGTTTCTTTAAACTCTGTATTTCCAAAATGAGCGTGATCGGTCGCGACGAGCCCCATCCCCGACCGACTTTCATCGCCAGTGGCGTAATATTGCTAGTCTAATGACAACTGATCATCGCAGAATCTCAAAATTGCGGTCTCAGTTGGACCATAGGTCATTTCGACTCTGCATAACAACAGTGAGCGTGATCGGTCGCGACGAGCGCCATCGCCGACCGACTTTCAGCGCCTGTAGTGTTATATTGCTAGTCGAATGACAACTAATCATCACAGAATCTCAAAATTGCGGTCTCAGTTTGACCATAGGTCATTTCGACTCTGCATAACCAAAAAGTGAGCGTGAGAAGTCGCGACGAGCGCCATCGCCGACTGACTTTCATCGCCTGTAGTGTAATATTGCTAGTCTATTGACAAGTAATCATTGCAGAATCTCGAAATTGCGGTCTCAGATTGTCAAATCGGTCATCGCGACTCTGTAAAACCAAAATGAGTGTGATTTGACGTGACGAGCGCCATCGCCGACCGACTTTCATCGCCAGTAGTGTAATATTGCTAGTCTAATGACAACTAATCATTGCAGAATCTCAAAATTGCAGTCTCAGATTGTCAAATCGGTCATCTCAACTCTGCATGACCAAAGTGAGCGTGATTGGTCGCGACGAGTGCACTCGCCGACCGACTTTCATCGCCGACCGGCCTTTATCGCCAGTAGTGTAATATCGCCATCAAATGATAACTTATCATCGCAGAATCTCAAAATTGTGGAGTCAGTTTGACCATCAGTCATCTTGACTCTGTATAACCAAAAAGAGCGTGATCCGTCGCGACGTGCGCCATCGCCGACCGACTTTCAGCGCCAGTAGCGTAATGTTGCTAGTCTACTGTCAACTAATCATTGCAGAATCTCAAAATCGCAGTCTTAGTTTGACCATAGGTTATTTCGACTCTGCATAACGAAAGTGAGCGTGATCGGTCGCAACGAACACCATCGCCGACCGACTTTCATCGCCTGTAGTGTAATATTGCTAGTCTACTGTCAACTAATCATCGCAGAATCTCAAAATTGCTGTCTCAGTTTGACCATAGGTTATTTCGACTCTGCATAACGAAAGTGAGCGTGATCGGTCGCAACGAGCACCATCGCCGACCGACTTTCATCGCCAGTAGTGTAATATCGCTATCGAATGACAACTTATCATCGCAGAATCTCGAAATTGCGGTCTAAGTTTGTCCAATCGTTTCTTTAAACTCTGTATTAGCAAAATGAGCGTGATCGGTCGCGACGAGCCCAATGCCCGACCGACTTTCATCGCCAGTAGTGTAATATTCCTAGTCTTATGACAAGTAATCATCGCAGAATCTCAAAATTGGGGTCTCAGTTGGACCATAGGTCATTTCGACTCTGCATAACCGAAGTGAGCGTGATCGGTCGCGACGAGCGCCATCTCCCACCGACTTTCATCGCCAGTAGTGTAATATTCCTAGTCTTATGACAAGTAATCATCGCAGAATCTCGAAATTGCGGTCTCAGATTGTCAAATCGGTCATCTCGACTCTGTATAACCAAAATGAGCGTGATTTGACGCGACGAGCGACATCACCGACCGACTTTCATCGCCAGTAGTGTAATATTGCTAATCGAATGACAACTAATCATCGCAGAATCTCAAAATTGCGGTCTCAGTTTGACCATAGGTCATTTCGACTCTGCATAACCAAAAAGTGAGCGTGATCAGTCGCGACGAGCGCCATCGCCGACCGACTTTCATCGCCTGTAGTGTAATATTGCTAGTCTATTGACAAGTAATCATTGCAGAATCTCGAAATTGCGGTCTCAGATTGTCAAATCGGTCATCGCGACTCTGTATAACCAAAATGAGCGTGATTTGACGCGACGAGCGCCATCGCCGACCGACTTTCATCGTCAGTAGTGTAATATTGCTAGTCTAATGACAACTAATCATTGCAGAATCTCAAAATTGCAGTCTCAGATTGTCAAATCGGTCATCTCAACTCTGCATGACCAAAGTGAGCGTGATTGGTCGCGACGAGCGCACTCGCCGACTGACTTTCATCGCCGACCGACTTTCATCGCCAGTGGTGTAATATCGCTATCAAATGACAACTTATCATCGCAGAATCTCAAAATTGTGGTGTCAGTTTGACCATCAGTCATCTCGACTCTGTATAACCGAAAAGAGCGTGATCATTCGCGACGTGCGCCATCGCCGACCGACTTTCATCGCCAGTAGCGTAATATCGCTATCGAATGAAAACTTATCATCGCAGAATCTCGAAATTGCGGTCTCAGATTGTCAAATCGTTTCTCTAAACTCTGTATTACCAAAATGAGCGTGATCGGTTGCGACGAGCCCCATCCCCGACCGACTTTCATCGCCAGTTGCGTAATATTGCTAGTCTAATAACAACTGATCATCGCAGAATCTCAAAATTGCGGTCTCAGTTTGACTATAGGTCATTTCGACTCTCCATAACAAAAGTGAGCATGATCGGTCGCGACGAGCGCCATCGCCGACAGACTTTTATCGCCTGTAGTGTGATATTCCTAGTCTAATGACAAGTAATCATCACAGAATCTCGAAATTGCGGTCTCAGATTGTCAAATCGGTCATCTCGACTCTGTATAACCAAAATGAGCGTGATTTGAAGCCACAAGCGCCATCGCCGACCGACTTTCATCGCCTGTAGTGTAATATTGCTAGTCGAATGACAACTAATCATCGCAGAATCTCAAAATTGCAGTCTCAGTTTGACCATAGGTTATTTCGACTCTGCATAACCAAAAAGTGAGCTTGATCGGTCGCGACGAGCACCATCGCCGACCGACTTTCATCGCCAGTAGTGTATTATCGCTATCAAATGACAACATATCATCGCAGAATCTCAAAATTGTGGTGTCAGTTTGACCATCAGTCATCTTGACTCTGTATAACGAAAAAAAAAGCGTGATCGGTCGCGACGTGCGCCATCGCCGACCGACTTTCATCGCCTGTAGTGTAATATTGCTAGCCTAATGACAAGTAATCATCGTAGAATCTCGAAATTGCGGTCTCAGATTGTCAAATCGGTCATCTCGACTCTGTATAAGCTAAATGAGCGTGATTGGACGCGACGAGCGCCATCGCCGAACGACTTTCATTGCCAGTAGTGTAATATTGCTAGTGTAATGTCAACTAATCATCACAGAATCTCCAAATTGCGGTCTCAGTTTGACCATAGGTTATTTCGACTCTGCATAACGAAAGTGAGCGTGATCGGTCGCAACGAGCACCATCGCCGACCGACTTTCATCGCCTGTAGTGTAATATTGCTAGTCTAATGACAAGTAATCATCGTAGAATCTCGAAATTGCGGTCTCAGATTGTCAAATCGGTCATCTCGACTCTGTATAAGCAAAATGAGCGTGATTGGACGCGACGAGCGCCATCGCCGAACGACTTTCATTGCCAGTAGTGTAATATTGCTAGTGTAATGTCAACTAATCATCACAGAATCTCAAAATTGCGGTCTCAGTTTGTCTAATGGAGCATCTCGACTCTACATAATTAAAATGATCGTGATTGGTCGCGTGGAGCGCCATCGCTGACCGACTTTCATCGCCAGTAGTGTAATATCGCAATTGAATGACAACTTATCATTGCAGAATCTCAAAATTGTGGTCTCAGTTTGACCATCGGTCATCTCGACTCTGCATGACTAAAGTGAGCGTGATTGGTCGCGACGAGCCAAATCGCCGACCGACTTTCATCGCCAGTAGTGTAATATCGCTATCGAATGAAAACTAATCATCGCAGAATCTCGAAATTGCGGTCTCAGTTTGGCCAATCGTTTCCCTAAACTCTGTATAACCAAAAAGAGCGTGATCGGTCGCGACGTGTGCCATCGCCGACCGACTTTCATCGCTAGTAGCGTAATATTGCTAGTCTACTGTCAACTAATCATCGCAGAATCTCAAAATTGCAGTCTCAGTTTGACCATAGGTTATTCCGACTCTGCATAACGAAAGTGAGCGTGATCGGTCGCAACAAGCACCATCGCCGACCAACTTTCATCGCCTGTAGTGTAATATTACTAGTCTAATGACAAGTAATCATCGTAGAATCTCGAAATTGCGGTCTCAGATTGTCAAATTGGTCATCTCGACTCTGTATAACCAAAATGAGCGTGATTAGACGCAACGAGCGCCATCGCCGACCGACTTTCATCGCCAGTAGTGTAATATTGCTAGTCGAATGACAACTAATCATCGCAGAATCTCAAAATTGCGGTCTCAGTTTGACCATAGGTCATTTCGACTCTGCATAACCAAAAAGTGAGCGTGATCGGTCGCGACGAGCGCCATCGCCGACCGACTTTCATCGCCTGTAGTGTAATATTGCTAGTCTATTGACAAGTAATCATTGCAGAATCTCGATATTGCGGTCTCAGGTTGTGAAATTGGTCATCCCAACTCTGTATGACCAAAATGAGCGTGATTTGACGCGACAAGCGCCATCGCCGACCGACTTTCATCGCCTGTAGTGTAATATTGCTAGTCTAATGACAACAAATCATTGCAGAATCTCAAAATTGCAGTCTCAGATTGTCAAATCGGTCATCTCAACTCTATATGACCAAAGTGAGCGTGATTGGTCGTGACGAGCGCACTCGCCGACCGACTTTCATCGCCGACCAACTTTCATCGCCAGTAGTGTAATATCGCTATCAAATGACAACTTATCATTGCAGAATCTCAAAATTGTAGTGTCAGTTTGACCATCAGTCATCTCGACTCTGTATAACCAAAAAGAGCGTGATCGGTCGCGACGTGCGCCATCGCCGACCGACTTTCATCGCCAGTTGCGTAATATTGCTAGTCTACTGTTAACTAATCATCGCAGAATCCAAAATTGCAGCCTCAGTTTGACCATAGGTTATTTCGACTCTGCATAACGAAAGTGAGCGTGATCGGTCGCAACGAGCACCATCACCGACTGACTTTCATCGCCTGTAGTGTAATATTGCTAGTCTATTGACAAGTAATCATCGTAGAATCTCGAAATTGCGGTCTCAGATTGTCAAATCGGTCATCTCGACTCTGTATAAGCAAAATGAGCGTGATTGGACGCGACGAGCGCCATCGCCGAACGACTTTCATTGCCAGTAGTGTAATATTGCTAGTGTAATGTCAACTAATGATCACAGAATCTCAAAATTGCGGTCTCAGTTTGACCATAGGTTATTTCGACTCTGCATAACGAAAGTGAGCGTGATCGGTCGCAACGAGCACCATCGCCGACCGACTTTCATCGCCTGTAGTGTAATATTGCTAGTCTAATGACAAGTAATCATCGTAGAATCTTGAAATTGCGGTCTCAGATTGTCAAATCGGTCATCTCAACTCTGTATAAGCAAAATGAGCGTGATTGGACGCGACGAGCGCCATCGCCGACCGACTTTCATGCCAGTAGTGTAATATTGCTAGTGTAATGTCAACTAATCATCACAGAATCTGAAAATTGTGGTCTCAGTTTGTCTAATGGAGCATCTCGACTCTACATAATTAAAATGATCGTGATTGGTCGCGTGGAGCGCCATCGCCGACCGACTTTCATCGCCAGTAGTGTAATATCGCAATTGAATGACAACTTATCATTGCAGAATCTCAAAATTGTGGTCTCAGTTTGACCATCGGTCATCTCGACTCTGCATGACTAAAGTGAGCGTGATTGGTCGCGACGAGCCCAATCGCCGACCGACTTTCATCGCCAGTAGTGTAATATAGCTATCGAATGAAAACTAATCATCGCAGAATCTCGAAATTGCGGTCTCAGTTTGTCCAATCGTTTCCCTAAACTCTGTATAACCAAAAAGAGCGTGATTGGACGCGACGAGCGCCATCGCCGACCGACTTTCATCGCTAGTAGCGTAATATTGCTAGTCTACTGTCAACTAATCATCGCAGAATCTCAAAATTGCAGTCTCAGTTTGACCATAGGTTATTCCGACTCTGCATAACGAAAGTGAGCGTGATCGGTCGCAACAAGCACCATCGCCGACCAACTTTCATCGCCTGTAGTGTAATATTGCTACTCTAATGACAAGTAATCATCGTAGAATCTTGAAATTGCGGTCTCAGATTGTCAAATCGGTCATCTCAACTCTGTATAAGCAAAATGAGCGTGATTGGACGCGACGAGCGCCATCGCCGACCGACTTTCATGCCAGTAGTGAAATATTGCTAGTGTAATGTCAACTAATCATCACAGAATCTGAAAATTGTGGTCTCAGTTTGTCTAATGGAGCATCTCGACTCTACATAATTAAAATGATCGTGATTGGTCGCGTGGAGCGCCATCGCCGACCGACTTTCATCGCCAGTAGTGTAATATCGCAATTGAATGACAACTTATCATTGCAGAATCTCAAAATTGTGGTCTTAGTTTGACCATCGGTCATCTCGACTCTGCATGACTAAAGTGAGCGTGATTGGTCGCGACGAGCCCAATCGCCGACCGACTTTCATCGCCAGTAGTGTAATATAGCTATCGAATGAAAACTAATCATCGCAGAATCTCGAAATTGCGGTCTCAGTTTGTCCAATCGTTTCCCTAAACTCTGTATAACCAAAAAGAGCGTGATCGGTCGCGACGTGTGCCATCGCCGACCGACTTTCATCGCTAGTAGCGTAATATTGCTAGTCTACTGTCAACTAATCATCGCAGAATCTCAAAATTGCAGTCTCAGTTTGACCATAGGTTATTCCGACTCTGCATAACGAAAGTGAGCGTGATCGGTCGCAACAAGCACCATCGCCGACCAACTTTCATCGCCTGTAGTGTAATATTGCTAGTCTATTGACAAGTAATCATTGCAGAATCTCGAAATTGCGGTCTCAGATTGTGAAATTGGTCATCGCAACTCTGTATGACCAAAGTGAGCGTGATTGGTCGCGACGAGCGCACTCGCCGACCGACTTTCATCGCCGACCGACTTTCATCGCCAGTAGTGTAATATCGCTATCAAATGACAACTTATCATTGCAGAATCTCAAAATTGTGGTGTCAGTTTGACCATCAGTCATCTCGACTCTGTATAACCAAAATGAGCGTGATCGGTCGCGACGTGCGCCATCGCCGACCGACTTTCATCGCCAGTTGCGTAATATAGCTATCGAATGAAAACTAATCATCGCAGAATCTCGAAATTGCGGTCTCAGTTTGTCCAATCGTTTCCCTAAACTCTGTATAACCAAAAAGAGCGTGATCGGTCGCGACGTGTGCCATCGCCGACCGACTTTCATCGCTAGTAGCGTAATATTGCTAGTCTACTGTCAACTAATCATCGCAGAATCTCAAAATTGCAGTCTCAGTTTGACCATAGGTTATTCCGACTCTGCATAACGAAAGTGAGCGTGATCGGTCGCAACAAGCACCATCGCCGACCAACTTTCATCGCCTGTAGTGTAATATTGCTAGTCTAATGACAAGTAATCATCGTAGAATCTCGAAATTGCGGTCTCAGATTGTCAAATCGGTCATCTCGACTCTGTATAACCAAAATGAGCGTGATTAGACGCAACGAGCGCCATCGCCGACCGACTTTCATCGCCAGTAGTGTAATATTGCTAGTCAAATGACAACTAATCATCGCAGAATCTCAAAATTGCGGTCTCAGTTTGACCATAGGTCATTTCGACTCTGCATAACCAAAAAGTGAGCGTGATTGGTCGCGACGAGCGCACTCGCCGACCGACTTTCATCGCCGACCGACTTTCATCGCCAGTAGTGTAATATCGCTATCAAATGACAACTTATCATCGCAGAATCTCAAAATTGTGGTGTCAGTTTGACCATCAGTCATCTCGACTCTGTATAACCAAAATGAGCGTGATCGGTCGCGACGTGCGCCATCGCCGACCGACTTTCATCGCCAGTTGTGTAATATAGCTATCGAATGAAAACTAATCATCGCAGAATCTCAAAATTGCGGTCTCAGTTTGTCCAATCGTTTCCCTAAACTCTGTATAACCAAAAAGAGCGTGATCGGTCGCGACGTGTGTTATCGCCGACCGACTTTCATCGCTAGTAGCGTAATATTGCTAGTCTACTGTCAACTAATCATCGCAGAATCTCAAAATTGCAGTCTCAGTTTGACCATAGGTTATTCCGACTCTGCATAACGAAAGTGAGCGTGATCGGTCGCAACAAGCACCATCGCCGACCAACTTTCATCGCCTGTAGTGTAATATTGCTAGTCTAATGACAAGTAATCATCGTAGAATCTCGAAATTGCGGTCTCAGATTGTCAAATCGGTCATCTCGACTCTGTATAACCAAAATGAGCGTGATTAGACGCAACGAGCGCCATCGCCGACCGACTTTCATCGCCAGTAGTGTAATATTGCTAGTCAAATGACAACTAATCATCGCAGAATCTCAAAATTGCGGTCTCAGTTTGACCATAGGTCATTTCGACTCTGCATAACCAAAAAGTGAGCGTGATCGGTCGCGACGAGGGCCATCGCCGACCGACTTTCATCGCCTGTAGTGTAATATTGCTAGTCTATTGACAAGTAATCATTGCAGAATCTCGAAATTGCGGTCTCAGATTGTGAAATTGGTCATCGCAACTCTGTATGACCAAAGTGAGCGTGATTGGTCGCGACGAGCGCACTCGCCGACCGACTTTCATCGCCGACCGACTTTCATCGCCAGTAGTGTAATATCGCTATCAAATGACAACTTATCATCGCAGAATCTCAAAATTGTGGTGTCAGTTTGACCATCAGTCATCTCGACTCTGTATAACCAAAATGAGCGTGATCGGTCGCGACGTGCGCCATCGCCGACCGACTTTCATCGCCAGTTGCGTAATATTGCTAGTCTACTGTCAACTAATCATCGCAGAATCTCAAAATTGCAGTCTCAGTTTGACCATAGGTTATTTCGACTCTGCATAACGAAAGTGAGCGTGATCGGTCGCAACGAGCACCATCGCCGACCGACTTTCACGCCTGTAGTGTAATATTGCTAGTCTAATGACAAGTAATCATCGTAGAATCTCGAAATTGCGGTCTCAGATTGTCAAATCGGTCATCTCGACTCTGTATTAGCAAAATGAGCATGATTGGACGCGACGAACGCCATCGCCGACCGACTTTCATTGCCAGTAGTGTAATATTGCTAGTGTAATGTCAACTAATCATCACAGAATCTCAAAATTGCGGTCTTAGTTTGTCTAATGGAGCATCTCGACTCTACATAATCAAAATGATCGTGATTGGTCGCGAGGAGCGCCATCACCGACCGACTTTCATCACCAGTAGTGTAATATCGCAATTGAATGACAACTTATCATTGCAGAATCTCAAAATTGCGGTCTCAGTTTGACCATCGGTCATCTCGACTCTGCATGACTAAAGTGAGCGTGATCGGTCGCGACGAGCCCAATCGCCGACCGACTTTCATCGCCAGTAGTGTAATATAGCTATCGAATGACAAGTTATCATCGCAGAATCTCGAAATTGCGGTCTCAGTTTTTCCAATCGTTTCTCTCAACTCTGTATAACCAAAATGAGCATGATCGGTCGCGACGAGCCCCATCCCCGACCGACTTTCATCGCCAGAAGCGTAATATTGCTAGTCTAATGAGAACTGATCATCGCAGAATCTCAAAATTGCGGTCTCAGTTTGACCATAGGTTATTTCGACTCTGCATAACGAAAGTGAGCGTGATCGGTCGCAACGAGCACCATCGCCGACCGACTTTCATCGCCTGTAGTGTAATATTGCTAGTCTAATGACAAGTAATCATCGTAGAATCTTGAAATTGCGGTCTCAGATTGTCAAATCGGTCATCTCAACTCTGTATAAGCAAAATGAGCGTGATTGGACGCGACGAGCGCCATCGCCGACCGACTTTCATGCCAGTAGTGTAATATTGCTAGTGTAATGTCAACTAATCATCACAGAATCTGAAAATTGTGGTCTCAGTTTGTCTAATGGAGCATCTCGACTCTACATAATTAAAATGATCGTGATTGGTCGCGTGGAGCGCCATCGCCGACCGACTTTCATCGCCAGTAGTGTAATATCGCAATTGAATGACAACTTATCATTGCAGAATCTCAAAATTGTGGTCTCAGTTTGACCATCGGTCATCTCGACTCTGCATGACTAAAGTGAGCGTGATTGGTCGCGACGAGCCCAATCGCCGACCGACTTTCATCGCCAGTAGTGTAATATAGCTATCGAATGAAAACTAATCATCGCAGGATCTCGAAATTGCGGTCTCAGTTTGTCCAATCGTTTCCCTAAACTCTGTATAACCAAAAAGAGCGTGATCGGTCGCGACGTGTGCCATCGCCGACCGACTTTCATCGCTAGTAGCGTAATATTGCTAGTCTACTGTCAACTAATCATCGCAGAATCTCAAAATTGCAGTCTCAGTTTGACCATAGGTTATTCCGACTCTGCATAACGAAAGTGAGCGTGATCGGTCGCAACAAGCACCATCGCCGACCAACTTTCATCGCCTGTAGTGTAATATTGCTAGTCTAATGACAAGTAATCATCGTAGAATCTTGAAATTGCGGTCTCAGATTGTCAAATCGGTCATCTCGACTCTGTATAACCAAAATGAGCGTGATTAGACGCAACGAGCGCCATCGCCGACCGACTTTCATCGCCAGTAGTGTAATATTGCTAGTCAAATGACAACTAATCATCGCAGAATCTCAAAATTGCGGTCTCAGTTTGACCATAGGTCATTTCGACTCTGCATAACCAAAAAGTGAGCGTGATCGGTCGCGACGAGGGCCATCGCCGACCGACTTTCATCGCCTGTAGTGTAATATTGCTAGTCTATTGACAAGTAATCATTGCAGAATCTCGAAATTGCGGTCTCAGATTGTGAAATTGGTCATCGCAACTCTGTATGACCAAAGTGAGCGTGATTGGTCGCGACGAGCGCACTCGCCGACCGACTTTCATCGCCGACCGACTTTCATCGCCAGTAGTGTAATATCGCTATCAAATGACAACTTATCATCGCAGAATCTCAAAATTGTGGTGTCAGTTTGACCATCAGTCATCTCGACTCTGTATAACCAAAATGAGCGTGATCGGTCGCGACGTGCGCCATCGCCGACCGACTTTCATCGCCAGTTGCGTAATATTGCTAGTCTACTGTCAACTAATCATCGCAGAATCTCAAAATTGCAGTCTCAGTTTGACCATAGGTTATTTCGACTCTGCATAACGAAAGTGAGCGTGATCGGTCGCAACGAGCACCATCGCCGACTGACTTTCACGCCTGTAGTGTAATATTGCTAGTCTAATGACAAGTAATCATCGTAGAATCTCGAAATTGCGGTCTCAGATTGTCAAATCGGTCATCTCGACTCTGTATAAGCAAAATGAGCGTGATTGGACGCGACGAGCGCCATCGCCGACCGACTTTCATTGCCAGTAGTGTAATATTGCTAGTGTAATGTCAACTAATCATCACAGAATCTCAAAATTGCGGTCTCAGTTTGTCTAATGGAGCATCTCGACTCTACATAATCAAAATGATCGTGATTGGTCGCGAGGAGCGCCATCACCGACCGACTTTCATCACCAGTAGTGTAATATCGCAATTGAATGACAACTTATCATTGCAGAATCTCAAAATTGCGGTCTCAGTTTGACCATCGGTCATCTCGACTCTGCATGACTAAAGTGAGCGTGATCGGTCGCGACGAGCCCAATCGCCGACCGACTTTCATCGCCAGTAGTGTAATATAGCTATCGAATGACAAGTTATCATCGCAGAATCTCGAAATTGCGGTCTCAGTTTTTCCAATCGTTTCTCTCAACTCTGTATAACCAAAATGAGCATGATCGGTCGCGACGAGCCCCATCCCCGACCGACTTTCATCGCCAGAAGCGTAATATTGCTAGTCTAATGAGAACTGATCATCGCAGAATCTCGAAATTGCGGTCTCAGTTTGACCATAGGTCATTTCAACTCTGCATAACCAAAGTGAGCATGATCGGTCGCGACGAGCGCCATCGCCGACCGACTTTCATCGCCCGTAGTGTAATTTTCCTAGTCTAATGACAAGTAATCATCGCAGAATCTCGAAATTGCGGTCTCAGATTGTCAAATCGGTCATCTCGACTCTGTATAACCAAAATGAGCGTGATTTGATGCGACGAGCGCCATCGCCGACCGACTTTCATCGCTAGTAGCGTAATATTGCTAGTCTACTGTCAACTAATCATCGCAGAATCTCAAAATTGCAGTCTCAGTTTGACCATAGGTTATTTCGACTCTGCATAACGAAAGTGAGCGTGATCGGTCGCAACGAGCACCATCGCCGACCAACTTTCATCGCCTGTAGTGTAATATTGCTAGCCTAATGACAAGTAATCATCGTAGAATCTCGAAATTGCGGTCTCAGATTGTCAAATCGGTCATCTCGTCTCTGTGTAAGCAAAATGAGCGTGATTGGACGCGACGAGCACCATCGCTGACCGACTTTCATCACCAGTAGCGTAATATTGCTAGTGTAATGTCAACTAATCATCACAGAATCTCAAAATTGCGGTCTCAGTTTGTCTAATGGAGCATCTCGACTCTACATAATCAAAATGATCGTGATTCGTCGCGAGGAGCGCCATCGCCGACCGACTTTCATCGCCAGTAGTGTAATATCGCAATTGAATGACAACTTATCATTGCAGAACCTCAAAATTGCGGTCTCAGTTTGACCATCGGTCATCTCGACTCTGCATGCCTAAAGTGAGCGTGATTGGTCGCGACGAGCCCAATCGCCGACCGACTTTCATCGCCAGTAGTGTAATATCGCTATCGAATGACAAGTTATCATCGCAAAATCTCAAAATTGCGGTCTCAGTGTAATATTGCTAGTCTAATGACAAGTAATCATCGTAGAATCTCGAAATCGCGGTCTCAGATTGTCAAATCAGTCATCTCGAC
Source organism: Lineus longissimus (assembly GCF_910592395.1). Classification (NCBI taxonomy): domain Eukaryota; kingdom Metazoa; phylum Nemertea; class Pilidiophora; order Heteronemertea; family Lineidae; genus Lineus; species Lineus longissimus. The sequence continues at coordinate 9,894,239 of NC_088321.1, forward strand.
TCTGTGTAAGCAAAATGAGCGTGATTGGACGCGACGAGCGCCATCGCCGACCGACTTTCATTGCCAGTAGCGTAATATTGCTAGTGTAATGTCAACTAATCATTACAGAATCTCAAAATTGCGGTCTCAGTTTGTCTAATGGAGCATCTCGACTCTACATAATCAAAATGATCGTGATTGGTCGTGAGGAGAGCCATCGCCGACCGACTTTCATCGCCAGTAGTGTAATATCGCTATCGAATGACAACTTATCATCGCAGAATCTCGAAATTGCGGTCTCAATTTGTCCAATCGTTTCTCTCAACTCTGTATTACCAAAATGAGCGTGATCTGTTGCGACGAGCACCATTGCCGACCGACTTTCATCGCCTGTAGTGTAATAATGCTAGTCTATTGACAAGTAATCATTGCAGAATCTCGAAATTGCGGTCTCAGATTGTCAAATCGGTCATCTCGACTCTGTATAAGCAAAATGAGCGTGATTGCTCGCGACGAACGCCATCGCCGACCAACTTTCATCCCCAGTAGTGTAATATCGCTATCCAATGACAACTTATCATCGCAGAATCTCAAAATTGCGGTCTCAGTTAACCAAAGCGATCATGATTGGTCGCGACGAGCGCCATCGCTGACCGACTTTCATCGCCAGTAGTGAAATATCGCTATCGAATGACAACTTATCATCGCAGAATCTCAAAATTGCGGTCTCAGTTTGACCAAAGCGATCATGATTGGTCGCGACGAGGGCCATCGCCGACCGACTTTCATCGCTAGTAGTGTAATATCACTATCGAATGACAACTTATCATCACAGAATCTTGAAATTGCAGTCTCAGTTTGTCCAATCGTTCATCTCAACTCTGTATAACGAAAATGAGCGTGATCGGTAGCGACGAGTGCCATCGCCGACCGACTTTCATCACCAGTAGTGTAATATTGCTATCAAATGACAACTTATCATCGCAGAATCTCAAAATTGCGGTCTCAGTTTGACCATCAGTCATCTCGACTCTGCATGACCAATGAGAGCGTGATTGGTCGCGACGAGCGCCATCGCTGACCGACTTTCATTGCCAGTAGTGTAATATCGCTATCGAATGACAACTTATCACCGCAGAATCTCAAAATTGCGGTCTCAGTTTGACCATAGGTCATTTCGACTCTGCATAACCAAAGTGAGCGTGATCGGTCACGACGAGCGCCATCGCCGACCGACTTTCATTGCCTGTAGTGTAATATTGCTAGTCTAATGACAACTAATCATCGCAGAATCTCAAAATTTCGGTCTCAAATTGACCATAGGTCATTTCGACTCTGCATAACCATAGTGAGCGTGATCGGTCGCGACGAGCGCCATCGCCGACCGACTTTCATCGCCTGTAGTGTAATATTGCTAGTGTAATGACAAGTAATCATCGGAGAATCTCAAAATTGCGGTCTCAGTTTGTCTAATGGAGCATCTCGACTCTACATAATCAAAATGATCGTGACTGGTCGCGAGGAGCGCCATCGCCGACCGACTTTCATCGCCAGTAGTGTAATATTGCTATCAAATGACATCTTATCATCGCAGAATCTCAAAATTGCGGTCTCAGTTTGACCATCAGTCATCTCGACTCTGCATGACCAATGTGAGCGTGATTGGTCGCGACGAGCGCCATCGCCGACCGACTTTCATCGCCAGTAGTGTAATATTGCTAGTCTAATTTCAACTAATCATCGCAGAATCTCGAAATTGCGGTCTCAGATTGTCAAATCGGTCATCTCGACTCTGTATAACCAAAATGAACGTGATTTGACGCGACGAGAGCCATCGCCGACCGACTTTCATCGCCTGTAGTGTAATATTGCTAGTCTAATGACAAGTAATCATCGCAGAATATCGAAATTGCGGTCTAAGTTTGTCCAATCATTCATCTCGACTCTGTATAACCAAAATCAGCGTGATCGGTCGCTACGAGCGTCATCGCCGAACGACTTTCATCGCCTGTAGTGTAATATTGCTAGTGTAATGACAAGTAATCATCGCAGAATCACAAAATTGCGGTCTCAGTTTGACCATAGGTCATTTCGACTCTGCATAACCAAAGTGAGCGTAATCGGTCACGACGAGCGCCATCGCCGACCGACTTTCATCGCCTGTAATGTAATATTGCTAGTCTAATGACAACTAATCATCGCAAAATCTCAAAATTGCGGTCTCAGTTTGACCATAGGTCATTTCGACTCTGCATAACCATAGTGAGCGTGATCGGTCCCGACGAGCGCCATCGCCGACCGACTTTCATCGCCTGTAGTGTAATATTGCTAGTCTAATGACAAGTAATCATTGTAGAATCTCGAAATTGCGGTCTCAGATTGTCAAATCGGTCATCTCGACTCTGTATATGCAAAATGAGCTTGATTGGACGCGACGAGCGCCATCGCCGACCGACTTTCATTGCCAGTAGTGTAATATTGCTAGTGTAATGTCAACTAATCATCAAAGAATCTCAAAATTGCGGTCTCAGTTTGTCTAATGGAGCATCTCGACTCTACATAATCAAAATGATTGTGATTGGTCGCGAGGAGCGCCAACGCCGAACGACTTTCATCGCCAGTAGTGTAATATCGCAATTGAATGACAACTTATCATTGCAGAATCTCAAAATTGCGGTCTCAGTTTGACCATCGGTCTTCTCGACTCTGCATGACTAAAGTAAGCGTGATTGGTCGCGACCAGCCAAATCGCCGACCGACTTTCATCGCCAGTAGTGTATTATCGCTATCGAATGACAAGTTATCATCGCAGAATCTCAAAATTGCGGTCTCAGTTTGTCCAATTGTTTCTCTCAACTCTGTATAACCAAAATGAGCGTGATCGGTCACGACGAGCCCTATCCCCGACCGACTTTCATCGCCAGTAGTGTAATATCGCTATCAAATGACAACTTATCATCGCAGAATCTCAAAAATGTGGTGTCAGTTTGACCATCAGTCATCTCGACTCTGTATAACCAAAAAGAGTGTGATCGGTCGCGACGAGCGCCATCGCCGACCGACTTTCATCGCCAGTAGCGTAATATTCCAAGTCTACTGCCAACTAATCATCGCAGAATCTCAAAATTGCAGTCTCAGTTTGACTATAGGTTATTTCGACTCTGCATAACGAAAGTGAGCGTGATCGGTCGCAACGAGCACCATCGCCGACCGACTTTCATCGCCTGTAGTGTAATATTGCTAGTCTAATGACAAGTAATTATCGTAGAATCTCGAAATTGCGGTCTCAGATTGTCAAATCAGTCATCTCGACTCTGTGTAAGCAAAATGAGCGTGATTGGACGCGACGAGCGCCATCGCCGACCGACTTTCATTGCCAGTAGCGTAATATTGCTAGTGTAATGTCAACTAATCATCACAGAATCTCAAAATTGCGGTCTCAGTTTGTCTAATGGAGCATCTCGACTCTACATAATCAAAATGATCGTGATTGGTCGCAAGGAGCGCCATCGCCGACCGACTTTCATCGCCAGTAGTGTAATATCGCAATTAAATGACAACTTATCATTGCAGAATCTCAAAATTGCAGTCTCAGTTTGACCATCGGTCACCTCGACTCTGCATGACCAATGTGAGCGTGATTGGTCGCGACGAGCGCCATCGCCGACCGACTTTCATCGCCAGTAGTGTAATATTGCTAGTCTAATTTCAACTAATCATCGCAGAATCTCGAAATTGCGGTCTCAGCTTGTGAAATCGGTCATCTCGACTCTGTATTACCAAAATGAGCGTGATCGGTTGCGACGAGCGCCATCGCCGACCGACTTTCATCGCCTGTAGTGTAATATTGCTAGTCTAATGACAAGTAATCATCGCAGAATATCGAAATTGCAGTCTCAGTTTGTCTAATGGAGCATCTCGACTCTACATAATCAAAATGATCGTGATTGGTCGCGAGGAGCGCCATCGCCGACCGACTTTCATCGCCAGTAGTGTAATATCGCAATTGAATGACAACTTATCATTGCAGAATCTCAAAAATTGCGGTCTCAGTTTGACCATCGGTCATCTCGACTCTGCATGACTAAAGTGAGCGTGATTGGTCGCGACGAGCCCATTCGCCGACGACTTTCATCGCCAGTAGTGTAATATCGCTATCGAATGACAACTTATCATCGCAGAATCTCAAAATTTCGGTCTCAAATTGACCATAGATCATTTCGACTCTGCATAACCATAGTGAGCGTGATCGGTCGCGACGAGCGCCATCGCCGACCGACTTTCATCGCCTGTAGTGTAATATTGCTAGTGTAATGACAAGTAATCATCGCAGAATCTCAAAATTGCGGTCTCAGTTTGTCTAATGGAGCATCTCGACTCTACATAATCAAAATGATCGTGATTGGTCGCGAGGAGCGCCATCGCCGACCGACTTTCATCGCCAGTAGTGTAATATTGCTATCAAATGACATCTTATCATCGCAGAATCTCAAAATTGCGGTCTCAGTTTGACCATCAGTCATCGCGACTCTGCATGACCAAAATGAGCGTGATTGGTCGCGACGAGCGCCATCGCCGACCGATTTACATCGCCAGTAGTGTAATATCGCTATCGAATGACAACTTATCATCGCAGAATCTCAAAATTGCGGTCTCAGTTTGACCATCAGTCATCTCGACTCTGCATGACCAAAATGAGCGTGATTGGTCGCGACGAGCGCCATCGCCGACCGACTTTCATCGCCAGTAGTGTAATATTGCTAGTCTAATGTCAACTAATCATCGCAGAATCTCAAAATTGCGGTCTCAGTTTGTCCAATCGAGCATCTCGACTCTACCCAACCAAAATGATCGTGATTGGTCGCGAGGAGCGCCATCGCCGACCGACTTTCATCGCCAGTAGCGTAATATTGCTAATCTAATGACAACTAATCATCGCAGAATCTCAAAATTGCGTCTCAGTTCGACCACAGGTCATTTCGACTCCGCATAACAAAAAAGGTTGTGATTGGTAGCGAGGAGCGCCATCGCCGACCGACTTTCATCGCCAGTAGTGTAATATTGCTAGTCTGATGACAAGTAATCATCGCAGAAACTCGAAATTGCGGTCTCAGATTGTCAAATCGGTCATCGCGACTCTGTATAACCAAAATGAGTGTGATTGGACGCGACGAGTGCCATCGCCGACCGACTTTCATCGCCAGTAGTGTAATATCATATCGCTAGTGTAATGTCAACTAATCATCGCAGAATCTCAAAATTGCGGTCTCAGTTTGTCCAATTTAGCATTTCGACTCTGCATAACCAAAATGAGCGTGATTGTTCGCGACGAGCGCCATCGCCGACCGACTTTCATCGCCAGTAGCGTAATATTGCTAGTCTAATGACAACTGATCATCGCAGAATCTCAAAATTTCGGTCTCAGATTGTCAAATCGGTCATCTCGACTCTGTATAAGCAAAATGAGCGTGATTGGTCGCGAGGAGCGCCATCGCCGACCGACTTTCATCGCCAGTAGTGTAATATCGCAATTGAATGACAACTTATCATTGCAGAATCTCAAAAATTGCGGTCTCAGTTTGACCATCGGTCATCTCGACTCTGCATGACTAAAGTGAGCGTGATTGGTCGCGACGAGCCCATTCGCCGACGACTTTCATCGCCAGTAGTGTAATATCGCTATCGAATGACAACTTATCATCGCAGAATCTCAAAATTTCGGTCTCAAATTGACCATAGATCATTTCGACTCTGCATAACCATAGTGAGCTTGATCGGTCGCGACGAGCGCCATCGCCGACCGACTTTCATCGCCTGTAGTGTAATATTGCTAGTGTAATGACAAGTAATCATCGCAGAATCTCAAAATTGCGGTCTCAGTTTGTCTAATGGAGCATCTCGACTCTACATAATCAAAATGATCGTGATTGGTCGCGAGGAGCGCCATCGCCGACCGACTTTCATCGCCAGTAGTGTAATATTGCTATCAAATGACATCTTATCATCGCAGAATCTCAAAATTGCGGTCTCAGTTTGACCATCAGTCATCTCGACTCTGCATGACCAATGTGAGCGTGACTGGTCGCGACGAGCGCCATCGCCGACCGACTTTCATCGCCAGTAGTGTAATATTGCTAGTCTAATTTCAACTAATCATCGCAGAATCTCGAAATTGCGGTCTCAGATTGTCAAATCGGTCATCTCGACTCTGTATAAGGAAAATGAGCGTGATTGGTCGCGACGAGTGCCATCGCCGACCGTCTTTCATCGCCAGTAGTGTAATATTGCTAGTCTAATGACAAGTACTCATCACAGAATCTCGAAATTGCGGTCTCAGTTTGACCATAGGTCATTTCGACTCTGCATAACCAAAGTGAGCGTAATCGGTCGCGACGAGAGCCATCGCCGACCGACTTTCATCGCCTTTGGTGTAATATTGCTAGTCTAATGACAAGTAATCATTGCAGAATCTCGAAATTGCGGTTCAGATTGTCAAATCGGTCATCGCGACTCTCTATGACCAAAATGAGCGTGATCGGTCGCGACGTGCGCCATCGCCGACCGATTTACATCGCCAGTAGTGTAATATCGCTATCGAATGACAACTTATCATCGCAGAATCTCAAAATTGCGGTCTCAGTTTGACCATCGGTCATCTCGACTTTGCATGACCAAAGTGAGCGTAATTGGTCGCGACGAACGCCATCGCCGACCGACTTTCATCGCCAGTAGTGTAATATCGCTATCAAATGACAACTGATCTTCGCAGAATCTCAAAATTGCGGTCTCAGTTTGACCATCAGTCATCTCGACTCTGCATGACCAAAATGAGCGTGATTGGTCGCGACGAGCGCCATCGCCGACCGACTTTCATCGCCAGTAGTGTAATATTGCTAGTCTAATGTCAACTAATCATCGCAGAATCTCAAAATTGCGGTCTCAGTTTGTCCAATCGAGCATCTCGACTCTACCCAACCAAAATGATCGTGATTGGTCGCGAGGAGCGCCATCGCCGACCGACTTTCATCGCCAGTAGCGTAATATTGCTAATCTAATGACAACTAATCATCGCAGAATCTCAAAATTGCGTCTCAGTTCGACCACAGGTCATTTCGACTCCGCATAACAAAAAAGGTTGTGATTGGTCGCGAGGAGCGCCATCGCCGACCGACTTTCATCGCCAGTAGTGTAATATTGCTAGTCTGATGACAAGTAATCATCGCAGAAACTCGAAATTGCGGTCTCAGATTGTCAAATCGGTCATCGCGACTCTGTATAACCAAAATGAGTGTGATTGGACGCGACGAGTGCCATCGCCGACCGACTTTCATCGCCAGTAGTGTAATATCATATCGCTAGTGTAATGTCAACTAATCATCGCAGAATCTCAAAATTGCGGTCTCAGTTTGTCCAATTTAGCATTTCGACTCTGCATAACCAAAATGAGCGTGATTGTTCGCGACGAGCGCCATCGCCGACCGACTTTCATCGCCAGTAGCGTAATATTGCTAGTCTAATGACAACTGATCATCGCAGAATCTCAAAATTTCGGTCTCAGTTTGTCCAATGAAAATCTCGACTCTGCATTACCAAAAAGGGCGTGATTGGTCGCGACGAGCGCCATCGCCGACCGACTTTCACTGCCAGTAGTGTATAATATCGCTATCGAATGACAACTTATCATCGCAGAATCTCAAAATTGCGGTCTCAGTTTGACCATCGGTCATCTCGACTCTGCATAACCAAAGTGAGCGGGATCGGTCGCGACGAGCGCCATCGCCGACTGACTTTCATCGCCATTAGTGTAATATCGCTATCGAATGACAACTTATCATCGCACAATCTCAAAATTGCGGTCTCAGTTTGACCATCAGTCATCTCGACTCTGCATGACCAAAGTGAGCGTGATTGGTCGCGACGAGCGCCATCGCCGACCGACTTTCATCGCCAGTAGTGTAATATTGCTATCAAATGACAACTTATCATCGAAGAATCTCAAAATTGCGGTCTCAGTTTGACCATCGGTCATCTCGACTCTGCATAACCAAAGTGAGCGGGATCGGTCGCGACGAGCGCCATCGCCGACTGACTTTCATCGCCATTAGTGTAATATCGCTATCGAATGACAACTTATCATCGCAGAATCTCAAAATTGCGGTCTCAGTTTGACCATAGGTCATTTCGACTCTGCATTACCAAAGTGAGCGTGATTGGTCGCGACGAGCGCTATCGCCGACCGACCATCATTGCCAGTAGTCTTATGTCGTTAGTCGAGTGCCAACTTATCATCGCAGAATCTCGAAATTGCGGTGTAAGATTGTCGAATCGGTCATCTCGACTCTGTATAACCAAAATGAGCGTGATTGGTCGCGACGAGCGCCATCGCCGACCGACTTTCATCACCAGTAGTGTAATATCACTAGTCGAATGAACACTAATCATCGCAGAATCTCGAAACTGCGGTCTCAGTTTGTCCAATCGATTATCTCGACTCTGTATAACCAAAATGAGCGTGATTGGACGCGACGAGCACCATCGCCGACCGACTTTCATCGCCAGTAGTGTAATATTGCTAGTCAAATGGCAAGTAATCATCGCAGAATCTCGAAATTTGGGTCTCAGTTTGACCATCGGTCATCTCGACTCTGCATTACCAAAATGAGCGTGATTGGTCGCGACGAGCGCCATGGCCGACAGACTTTCATCGCCAGTAGTGTAATATCGCTATCGAATGACAACTTATCATCGCAGAATCTCAAAATTGCGGTCTCAGTTTGACCATCGGTCATCTCGACTCTGTATAACCAAACTGAGCGTGATTGGTCGCGACGAGCGCCATCGCCGACCGACTATCATCGCCAGAAGTGTCCTTGGGGACCTCAGGGATGTTCTCACAAATTGTGAGGGTGAATTCAGCGATATTTGTCTCTCGGCGGGTGACCTGAATATTCCGAGCATCAATTGGGATACTATGATTTGTACCAACGGCTCCCATGTGGCTAGGGAGTTTTGTAATATTGTGCATTATTTCTTGTTAACTCAACTAGTCCACAACCCAACTCAGAAGCATGGAAACACACTCGATTTAATTCTGACAAATCAACCGGAGCGCTTCAGTGACACCGAGACATGGCCAGGGATGTACGGTTCAGGTCATTTCCCAATTGTGTCAAACTTCCGGACTAGAATGCCGCCTAGGAGTGGAGTTTCGCGCGTGGTCTGACTTTAAGCATGCGGACTACAGGGGATTTATTGTCGTTCTTCTGTGACGAGCTAGGCCCTGACTCTGCCTTTTGTTTGCGAGCACGTGAGGAAGGAATTGACAACTTGTGATCAGAATGGCTAGGGGTGTATACCACAGGAATAAACCGCTTTATCCCGTGGAAAACAATACGTGACAAAAGCTATCCACCATGGATTGACCGCGAAGTGAGGCGCATGTCATCGAAAGTAAACGCTGCCCGCCGCAGTGCTAAGCATAGAAACACTGACTCTAGTCGGAAGAAATACCGACGCCTGCGAAATGAACTCAGAAACTTGACTCGTGACAAATACAAAACTCATCTAAACATTCTTGGTTTAGAAGTGCGCATGAACCCAAAAAGGTTCTGGAACTTTTATCACGCAAAGACAAAGTCAAACTCAGTTCCAGAGACAGTGAAGCTGGGCAATGAGTCTTTTGAGAGTCCTCAGCGCAAGGCCAATGCTTTCAATGGTTATTTTTACTCAAATGTTTCTCATCATGTCGACTTGAGGAAGCCTGATGTTCCCATGTATGCCAATTATAATCTTGACTCTGTTACTTTTACACCATAAGAAGTGAAGTCTGTATTACTCAAGCTGGACAAGTCTGGTGGGCATGACAGGGTTTCTACGCAAGTTCTAAACGAGTGTGCCTCTCCACTGTGTTCTTCACTAGCGTTTTTATTCAACTTTTCAATGCAGACGGGTGCTTTACCAAATGATTGGAAAATTGCCAACGTTGTACCAGTGTATAAGAAGGGTGACAAGCACTTGGTTTAAAATTATAGACCTGTGTCTCTCTTATCTGTGGTTTCTAAAGTAATGGAGCGTTGCATTTATAACAGTATTTATCAAGATCTAAGTCCATTAATCTATGAAGGTCAGCATGGTTTTTGTAACAGGCGTTCCACCACCACTCAACTAGTTCAATTTCAGCATAGACTGGGCCAGGTTTTAGACAGTGGGGGTCAGACTGATGTTATTTACCTAGATTTCACCAAGGCGTTCGATTCCGTCCCCCACTGCCTCTGATTACATAAGATTCGTTCATTTGGAATATGCGGACATCTCCTGACTTGGTTAACATCTTACCTTACTGACAGAAAGCAAAGAGTTATAGTCAATGGCTTGGAGTCGTCACTCCTAGATGTATTGTCAGGTGTGCCTTAGGGGTCTATTTTAGGCCCACTACTGTTCTTATTGTATATAAATGATATTGCTGATGTTGTTAGTGATGTTACACCCATGGATCTTTTTGCCGATGATTCCAAAATGAGTAGGGTGATAAGGTCTGAAACCGACTGTTTTCAGCTTCAATCTGACCTCGATAAAGTGTACGCTTGGAGTAGGCAGTGGGGCATGACGTTTAGCCCAAACAGATGTATGGTCATGAAAGTCACGCGGAAGTTAATCCGATTCACTTTTTCTATCACATAAATGGCTTTGAATTATCTAGGGTTGATAAATTTAAGGATCTTGGTATTGACTTTTCTTCGGACCTGTCATGGTCATCTCATGTCGATGGTATCGTAAGCAGTGCCAGTAGAATGTGGGGTATGATAAGGCGTGTATGTGGGGTAGTATGTAAACACTGAAACGTTTCAAAAGAAACAGGTCAAACGAAACGAGTCAAAAATAAAAATATGGCATAAAAATGAATATTACTGAATATTTATACTCATGAAATGTTATAATGATTACAATAATTCTATTTGCGTACTGCGATAGTCTGGATCGATTTTTAGGCGATGAATTTGGTAAATTGTTTGCAACACGGCGACCCGCCTTGGCATTCCACATTTTCAGCGCAATAAGTAAATCGGCCTCGTCCCCGTGCCAATCTCCAAAAGCAGAGTTAATATTCAAAATATTATCTCTGCCCGAATTGGCTTACATGTTGACGAATCACTGTACATTATGCATTGCAATCGCGCAGTGTAATTGAACTGAAAATGGCCGCGGCCACAGATTCGTACTCACTTTGGGAACGAAATGACAAAAGGTTATGGCGTTTTAAATTAAACAATTACAATTGAAATGTTTGAATGGACCATCCTTATCATGTCTTAAAGTTTCGCATCATATATAATATATGCTTTGAACATCTTGTAATAATGAAATGAGTGGATCCAGCACATTCGGCAATAATGGCGGCCAATTAGGGCAGGGAAATGCCAGATGAAATGCGGAATAACATGAATAATGCTATGACCTCTGATCTGCTGATGCTCCGTGTCTGAGTGCTACGTTCGAAAGAGTTCAAGGCAAAATTGGACATGTTCAATTCAACGTGTTCCAATAAATCGTTGTTATTGTCGTTAAGGTATACGATAGCGCTAAATATTGGGGCAGGTTACGAGGTTACGTGGGGAAATACCGGTTTATCTAAATTGTGAAAGAGCTGAACGGACTGTGGTAAATTTATTTATAATTAATCGCTTTCTGTTTGAATTTCTGTGGCTTTTATGCGGTAAAAATACAAAACAAAGCCTTGAAAAACGACATATCCATATAGTGCATTTTCAATTTCACGTTTTGACCATTTATTTGACTCGTTTCGTTTGACCTGTTTCTTTTGAAACGTTTCAGTGTTTACATACTACCGTGTATGTGGGCGTTCGTCGGACGTAAATTTGAATATTATGTTATACAAATCACTAGTGCGTAGTCGCCTTGAATATGGTACGGAGGTATTTGACCCACATGTGCGGCGGAATCTGGAAAGCGTGGAACGTGTTCAGCGGAGTGTGACTCGTCACATTTTAGGCCCAGACATTGCTTATGTTGAACGTTTGCGAGCGTTGTCTCTGCTGCCCCTGTCGAACCGTCGCGAAATTAAGGACTTGGTTTTCATGCACAATTCTTTTTATAATCGTCTGGATTTTGATGCACGTGGTTTTATAACCCCGGCTAGTAGGGTAATAATGAGAGTTCTAACTCACTGACGTTTTGACTGACTTTCCTTTCAGTCAAACACCAGTCAACACTTAATTCATTTCCTTTCAGTTAAATCCTAGTCAAACAAAACTCAGTCAAATACCAGTCAACACTTCACACAACTTCTCTCAGTCAAACACCAGTCAACACTTCACACAACTTCTCTCAATTCCTTTCAGTTAAACACCAGTCAAAACACCTCTTCAATTTTGAAGACACAACTCACAGTCAAATACAGTCAAAACACAACTTCTTCAGTTAAAACAACTCTTCAATTTTGGAGAGTTGACTCACAGTCAAACACTAGTCAAACTATTTTACAATTTGCTCGCTTCGCTCGTGAGTGTTCGCTCGCTGAACAACAATTCTACAAACCGCTCGCTTCGCTCGCTGAACAACAATTCTACAATTCTACAATTCTACAAAAGTACACAACTTCTTCAACGGATCAACTTCTTCGACGGAACAACTTCTTCAACGGAACAACTTCTTCAACGGACACAAAATACAAAAAATTAAAAAAAAAAAAAAAATTTTTTTGTACATAATAAAGTATGTCCTTCCTCTCCGACGAACAACTTGAATCACGTATCACAAGATCAACAAATTATCTAAAGTGGAAAGAGCTCCCGTTGAACACATGGTACAAAATCAACTCTATCACAAATTTAACAACTAAAGTGGGTGAGTCAATGTTACTCTCACTCGAAAATTCAAAAGGTGACAATGTCACCGTGTGGTCTACGAGTGAAAGTGAAAAATCACACCCGAACATCAGTATATACGGTCCACAGGTATGAAAGAGTCAAACAATGGTAAGAATTACTACGGGTTTGACCTGGTAGAATAAAAAATATTTCGCATGCGTTCGTTCCCCAAATTTGGGGAACGAGTTTGTGCTTCTTCAAAAGTAATCACATGACATAACTTAATAAAAAATTTTTACTCTGTATATAAATGATCACCTCCATGATGATTTAACTCGCTAAAATCATCATGGGTGTGGTGAGCCCTGAATCCTACATTTTCGACCAAGTGGTTATTATATAGGATACTAAAATTCACAAACAAGTTCAGGCTTGTTGGGCAGATTTGTTATGTTCGTACTTTTTTTTACGTGGTTGTCATTTTATAGTCAAAACAACTTGACTATAAATTCACTACCCAAAACCGTAACCAAAACTGAAACTAAAAAGGGGAATCCCCTTTCCAAACCTATATCTAATAAAAAATTATTTTGTATTAATAAAATGTACACAAACACGTACACCCCAACCAAAATTGAATATAACAATTTTGCCCCAAAAGGACTGAACGTTTATTCACCTGAGGGCCTATCTGCTGACGAATTGAAAATACTCGCCTACAGAAATAAGGTGAAACTAGTATTGGGCAATTCGCCTAACAGCAAATTGCAGACCATATCCCTGGTGAAAGTATTTTGTCATGTTGAGAAATTAGGTTTGCACCAGGATATAACCAGATAAATCAGAGGCAAATAACCCTGAATAACCAGCTGAATTAGGTTGTGACAGTAGGGGCATCATAAATACTAGAATGAGCGATGGTTCTGGGACTGCAACAACACAGCATATGGATGGTCAGAATCCAGCAGACAACAAGCAAATGTAATCTGAATCTCAACATCTTTCGTATCTTTTGATGAGTTTTCTGGTCGAGTGAGGGAAACCAGTTGGCCATCTGATATGGCTGGTGGGGATGAAAGCTCCCAATGTTGGGACGACCAATAATACATTGCGTCTCCACAGTATTTATATTATAATACCTCCCTCCATGCACACATGGTTCTGCTGCCAATTTTTTCTTCAAATGATCTAGGTGTCAATCATGCACTTGTGGGTACTGGCACCACGTAGGTAACTTCTGATCTGATCTTAAGTGGCAGGTTTTTGGTGCTTTGTCCTGGTGCTCATTTTTAAGATGACAAAACACTATCACCAGGGATATGGTCTGCAATTGCTGTTAGGAAAGTCACAACCTGGGGACAAAAAATAAATGTGATTTAGACTTCGCATTCCTTTGAAGTGTAGGTTGCAACATCCCAGGCCATTGATGCATGCATGGTCACAACATAGGGGCAACCGGGAATCATGGCAAGGATTTTTACAACCATTCTTTTGAGGTGTAGATTGTGATGCGAGGGAAGTGTCTTGATCTCTACATAAAATTCCTTCTACATGGTGCAACAAACCAGTCCAGTAGATATATACATGGTCATAGCATCGGCATCGAGACAACCAGTATGCAAGGTTACGGCCAGGCCCAAGGGGTATGACCGATCAGCACTAAGAGTAAAAACGTAAAATGCAATAATATCTTTTTAAACTAACTGCCACAGTAGGTTTATTTATTCAGTCTTTTTGAAGTAAAAGAATTACAGTGAAAAGAACGAAATACGGCTGGAATATTATACTGGTTTGTCTTCGGACGGCAAATTCAGCACTGCACCGATGTCAAGGTTAAGACGGTTATACGACTTTGCCTCATCAGCTCCTCGTGGTCAAGGCTCCTATATCCGTGACTGATGCGGTCGCAGAACAGAACAGATGCTGATCATCCCCGTCACTGCGTCAGGCTGTAAAACAGAGCGAGGAAATATTTTAACTTCACCAGAAGTTTTATCATTCATTATTCAGACCAACAGACACTGACTACCTGCTAATAGTCTATGAATTTCATTGTCATAATTAAGAACAAACACTTATCACCTTTGCTGACAATATTTTCAGAAGGTGTGTACATTCGTGTGTCCATTTACACTGCACGTGTACACGTGCTTTACTGTACATTTCTACAGGAGTGAGCAGGATGTACAGAAAAACGATCTCCAAAACTGTTGCCTTCAGCACTCGCGACACGTTAAGCGAGGTTTCAGCAATTATTTTCAGTGAAGGTATATCTCATGTGTAGAGTCTGGGTGATTTTGAGACATTCTTAGGTGTTTAAGGCGCACAGTTTGATGAAACTTGCCCGAATTCGTAATTTTTTTGATGAATGTATATCCGCCATTGCGGGGATCTGGAAACTTTCGGATGACAAGTTTGCCTCAAAAGATGGACGTGCTCCCTATAATCACCCAAACTAACAGCGAATATATATTCTTAAGATCCTTTTCATGACCTCTGATGAGTTAATTTTGTCTGATGCAGTGTTTCAACACAAATTTGAGGGCGATTACAATCACGAAAAAATCACACTCACCCAGTCTAGAATGCGTAGACGAAATGTCTGTTGGCTCTTCCATGTAGCGGGTATCCTCCCACCTGTTCAGGTCAGGACAGATCAACGTTGAGCAACTTGCCTAATCGGTAAAAATGCGGGAGGCAGTGCTATTACCGGAACGGTTCAGAACCGGCGATTTTCATCAAAAATCACCCGAAAACTAAAAAAGTAAGCAACGGCTGCAAAAATAAAGTACACGTTGTTCGTTAGCAGGTTATGAAACGTAACCTAACCAAATTTCAGGTCGTTCCGTGCGGCAGTTTCGGAGATACGTGTCGAAAACCACATCCCTCGGGTACTGGCGATCGGCTCAGTAAAAACAATAGACCATATCCACGGAGTTGTGGATATGGTCTAAAAATATGGATCACTTTCAAGAGCTAATCTACTTGAACAACTTCAACAAATTCCGAATGGTTTCAATGATGTTGAAGTGAAAATTGACAAGCCAGTTGATGGCTTGTCTCAAATCGAAAAAAGGGTTCTTGCTCAAAGACTAGGAATAAATCCTAGGAAATTTAAAAAAGAACAGCTGAACACCCTTTTAGAAGGCAAAATTCAGCAAGAAAATTTGGTTAATATTAAACCTAAACCAGTGGCACAAAAAATTTCTATCAGAAAGCCGCTTTTACAACAAGTTAAAGCACTTCGTCATAAAAATTTTCAGAATCTCAACATTGAGAAGTTGAAGGAACTCTTGACCAAAGAACCAGTCAAAAGATTACTAAAATCTGATCTTTTCAAACAAGCGAAAGAGTTTGGCATCAATGTCAAAAGATCAATGACTAAAAAATTCATCCAGGAGTTGATCAAACAACATTCTGAATCAATTTCCTTCGTAAAGGTCAACTCTGCTTTCAAAGGTTATGTCAAACATTTTAGAATGCAAGGACTGCCTAAATTTGGGATACAGCCCTTCCTTGAGAAAATTGAAACCACTTTACAAGATAAAATTAAAGAAGAAACTCAGCATAGCAGTTTAAAAATTAGCATTGTCTTATATATTTCAATGCAAAGGAAGACTGAAGTTCAAGAGTTTCAGCTTCGATCTAGGCACATCCTTGGAGTGGGTCAAGAAGTTAATTATGACACACTCATCGAAGATATGCTTAAAGAACTGAAAAATTTAGTTCAGAAAGGATCTGGATGGAAATTTATAGAAGTAACAAAGATTGAGTTACACACTGTAAATTACACTCCACTTGGAGGATCTTCTTACATTCCTTTGCCTCAACAGATTCATAAGAAAAAAGCTGCGATTAATGTACAAAATTCTGATCAGCTATGTTTCAGATACTCAGTTGAAGCTGCGTTGTTAAATATCTCAAACAACACAGAGAGAGTGTCAAATTACAACAAGCCTGAATTTGATCACATGTTCAAAGGCCTTGACTATCCTCTCAAAATAAAAGATATAGACAAATTTGAGAACAACAATCCTGACATTGGAGTCAATGTGTTTACATTTGTACCTAGACAAGTAGTGAATAAAAATGGTGAAGAATCTACCATGTTCCCAATTTCTCCTGTTAGAATCTCTGAGAGAATTTTATCAGAAGACAAGTACATCAATCTTCTTCACTATAAAGAAGATGACAGCATGGAAGACAATCCTAACGCTTTCGACGAGTTCGTTGAGAGTGAAAAAATAGAAGATGTCAAAGATAATGTCAATTATCACTATGCTTGGATTAAAATTTTTTCAAGACTTGTTAGTGCTTCGCATTCAAAACACAATGGACAAGTCAAAGTATGCTTCAGATGCATGAAAGTTATTTCGGCACCAACGAGTGAACTCCTCGATAAAATATATCATGAACATCTTGATAACTGCATACAATTTGAATGTGTTAAAGTCAGGATGCCTTCTGATGAAAAGAACACCTTGCTATTCACTAACTTAAAAGCACAACAAAAACATCCAGTTGTGATCATCGCTGACTTTGAATGCTCGTTAAAGAAAGTGAGTCAAAATCTTGGCAAAAAAACACTTCAAATACAACAACATATTCCAAACAGCTATTCGATCTACATCCAATATGACCAGTCAGAAATAGCAAAGAAAAATAAAATATTTACATACATTCAACAGTCAGAAGATGAAGACATTGGCGAACACTTTGTTGATTCAATCACTTCTATCTGTGAACAACTTGGGGAAAAATTACTATTCAACCCTAAGTCAATGGATGCTTTGACTCACGAGCAGCAAACTAGTTACAATTATGCTAGAAACTGCTATCTCTGTGACAAAATGTTCACAGCAAAAAATTTCAAAGTTCGTGATCATAATCATTTCACAGGTCAATACAGAGGAGCAGCACATAGAAATTGTAATCTACTCTTTAGCTCCCCAAAGTTCATACCTGTGTACTTACACAATCTGTCAGGCTATGATGCACATCTGTTTGTGAAAAATTTAAAAGGTAGACTGAATGTCATCGCGTCAAACTCTGAAAATTACATATCTTTCAGCAAGGTGTTACCTATCAATGATAGCCAAATTGAAATAAGATTCCTAGATTCTTATAGGTTAATGCAGTCATCACTAACAAATCTAGCTAAGAATTTGCCTAATCAGCAAAAGAAAAATTTAGCTACAAAGTTTAATGGTGAACACTTTGACCTCTTAACAAGAAAAGGTGTTTATCCTTATGAATGGGTAGATTCTTATGAAAAATTTGAACATCAACAATTACCTCCAATTGAAGCATTTTATTCCACATTCAATAATACCAAAATTTCACAAGAAGAGTACCTACATACACAACATGTGTGGCATAAGTTCAACTCGCTGACATTCTGGAAAACTTTAGACAGACCTGCATGGATATCTATAATTTAGATCCCGCATTCTTCTACACATCACCAGGTTTGTCATGGCAAGCGATGCTAAAAATGACTAAAGTTGAAATCGAACTCCTCACAGATGTAGACATGTATAACTTCTTCGAATTAGGTATTCGTGGATGAATGTGCATGGCTACTCATCGCTATGCCAAAGCAAATAATCCACTCCTGAAAGACTATGATGAAAAACAGCCTACAAGCTATATTTCCTACTTGGATGCGAATAACTTGTATGGAGTAGCTATGAGTCAAAAACTACCGTATCAACATTTCAAATGGTTGTCTCAAACTGACTTAAAAAATTGGCAAGAGTTCCCTTGCACACTTGAAGTTGACTTAGAATATCCTAAGCATTTACACAACTTGCACAATGACTATCCTCTTGCACCTGAGCATTTGAATGATAAGCTCATTCCTCACTTACAGGATAAAGTACATTACATTGTGCATCACGAAACTTTGAAGTTCTATTTGAGTCAAGGTCTCAAATTGACTAAGATACATAGAGGCATCTCATACGAAGAGTCTAACTTCTTGAAAGAATACATTGACTTCAACACAAGTCAACGCGCAAATGCCAAAAATGACTTCGAAAAAGACTTCTTCAAATTGATGAATAATTCGATATTTGGCAAGACTATGGAGTCAGTCAGGCGTAGAAAAGATATTACTTTAGCTACAACTGCCGATCAGCTTCGAAAATTAGTCAATAGTAACAACTACACATCACATAAAATCTTCTGTAAAGATCTAGTGATGGTTGAACGCCAAAAAGCAGAAGTCTATCTCAATAAGCCCATATTTATGGGGCAAGCGATTTTAGACCTCTCTAAAGTGCATGTTTGACTTTCACTATAATCACATGTTAAAGAAGTATCCTGAAGTAGCACAACTACTTTACACTGATACAGATTCATTAGTCTATAACATACAGACTAGTGATACCTACAAAGACATGCAGAAAGATGCACACTTGTTTGACTTCTCTAATTTTCCTAAAGATCATTCATTGTTTGATGAAACGAACAAGAAGATCACTGGCAAGTTCAAAGACGAAGAAGCAGGACATGTCATCAGTGAGTTCATCGCTTTGAGGGCTAAATTATATTCCTATACAACTGACAAAGAAGAAGAAGTCAAAAAGTGTAAAGGAATTAAGCGCCAAGTTGTGAAAAGTGAAGTCACCTTCGAAGACTACAAGTCTGTGCTTCTGAGTAAAATCCCAATCGAGAAAAGATGAATGTGTTTAGGTCAAGAAATCATCAACTTTACACAGAGCAAGTCACCAAAGTAGCATTAGATGCAGCGGATGATAAGCGAAAAATTTTACCAGATGGAATAAGTACATTGGCTCTAGGACATTATAAAATTGAACAAAGCGCTACACTCACGAGCTGCTATGAGTGTAATCAAGAGTGTGTTGAACAAGTTGAACAAGTTGAACAAGGTGAACAAGGTGAACAAGTTGAACAAGGTGAACAACAATTCTACAAACCGCTCGCTGAACAACAAGCGACTACAAGCGCTACACTCACGAGGGTGTAGAAAAATAAAATGTTAAAATAAATGGACTTTCCATCCTATTTAAAATATATGTCAAATGTACAATACCCTTTGACCTATAAGAATAATTCTTTAACCAAAGACCCTTTCATTCATCACCACATTCAAGTAGCACCACATCAAAGCTTTGAATTCAATACAATTGATATTTTTCCAGATAAAATACCTCCACGAATATTTTCAACTTATGCACAAGTACAAGAGTACATAAAAAATGCGACCATGGATAACTGGGACAACCAATTTAAATTTGCATTATGTTGTGCGACATCGGGCTGTGGTGTATCATGGCACAATCATATTAACCATGCTGACCCTTTAGTACAGAGTATCTTTAGATTTCATGTGTACTTTACCATCAGAAAAATTTTACATCAGCTAAAAATTCCTTTACCAGGAAATCCTGACTTTAATTCAAAGAAGAACCCCTATCACACACAAGCGTTTGAAAATCTAAAGCTTGAATTTGGCTCTGTTGACTTCAACTACTTTCACAATGGCAAAATTCAAGCGCTTGACATCGTAATGGATAATGGTAACTATTACTTAAGTGACCCTAGTAAGTTCCCGTTTAATGCAGACAAAAAAGGATATGTGTATGCAGATCATCGAAGGCTTTACATTGATACATTATCATTTATATATTCAGACGATTGGACTAATTTCATCACTTTAGACAGTCAAGGATTGACTAAAGCAGGCATGAGTAGAATCAATGAATCTATTAGGACGTATGTGTATTTCATCCTGGGTGCACAAACTATGATAAGGCAAGATATTTTAGACTCCCTAGATGCACAAAAGCAGTTTGGTATTTTAGTGGAAGATGCGATACAAGGTCAAACGTTAGTCGATTCCATCAAAACATTCCAGTCAGCAAGTATATTAATTCGCTCAAAACAATCGTACGCGAACACTTTAGAAAAAGTAGGGACACGACTAGATTTTGCTGTTGGTTTAGGGTTACAACTTGTGCCAAGTCATATGCGTTTACATATTGGTACAATTGAAGGGTATAATAACTCTCTGTTAACTGCTACAGAAAATACAAATTTTGGCATCAACACACATATCAATGTAAGAAAAAAGCGTCAAGCGCTCGCTGCTGTGAGTTCTGTGAGTTCTGTGAGTTCTGCAAGTGTCAGCGAGAGTAAAAAATCTGTAGCACGAGTGAGTGAATCAGCTACAGTGAGCACAGTCATCTACCTTTTACAATAGGATTAATTACTGTAGGTCTTTTAGTTCAAAATATTCTCTAAAATAAATATGAGTGTAATGCAAGAAGAATATGCGAAGTACTATTATCCATCTGCTTTAAAATTTTATAGGATCATGAAGAAGAAAGATCCTAGCATAAAATTTGATGATATTGATGCATTTGTAAAGCAGCAAAAAAAATGGCCAGGGCCATTGTGTTCACCTCATGTGGAGGAAAGATGGATAAAGAGCATGGTATTGTGTCATGTAGTGTTAGGTTTGATGTAGGTCCAAGCAATTACAATTTCCCCAAAATGGCCAATTTACAGTACATTCGACCTCTGTGACCTTGAAAAGTAGGTCAAATCAAAGAAGACCCGGGTGACACATTGAATGGTTGTTAGAATTAGATGTACCTATGATATAAAATTGGTGCCAATCGGACAAGTCATTACTAGGAATAATGGCATTTTGAAGAATTTAGGATTTGGCCCCCTCCCTGGAGGCCAAACGGCAAATCAGATCGCACCAAACTTCAGTACCTGAGATCACCTGACCAAGGGGTACATGTGTACTTAATTTGTGATCAATAGTCATTGCAGTTAAGAAACGTGCCATAGTTACGGCCTGACGGCGAATTTACGCCATTTGACCTCTGTGACCTTGACAAGAAGGTCAAATTAAAAACCTGTGTGACATATACTGTATGGTGGTTAGATATACCCATGATATCAAATTGGTGGCAATCGGGCAAGAAGTTAAGGAATAATCACATTTTTAAGGTTTTTGGATTTTGCCCCCTGGTGGTCAAGTGGTGAATCATATTGGACCAAACTTCGGTCCCTGAGATCACCTGACTAAGGGGTAAATGTGTACCAAATTTGGTATCAATAGTCATTGCAGTTTAGAAACGTGCCATCGTTTCATCCTAACGGCCAATTTACACCATTTGACCTCTGTGACCTTGAAAAGGAGGTCAAATCAAAAACCCGGAGGATATATGATGCACCTTTGCTAGAAGTACCTACCATATTTTTTTCAAAATTTCCCGACAACTATTAAGGGAGATATTGCATATTTTCACTTTTAACGTTTGGCCCCCTGGTGGCCAAACCATGAAACGAATCGGACCGAAACTTGGTCTCCAAGGTGTCATTACATAAGGGTACATGTGTACCAAGTTTCAACTCAATAGCTCTAACAGTTACGAAACGTGCCCTGCTAACCGACGACGGACGACGACGACGACGACGACGACGACGACGACGACGACGACGACGACGACGACGGACGACGGACGCCACGGTATGGGATAAGCTCACCTCTGCTAAGAGGTGAGCTAAAAAGTTATCAGCTTCACAAAAAGCAGCCACAAAAGATTCAGGGTCACATTATAGCCTATCGTGAGAATGCTCTATGGTTCATGGATCTTTTAGACATGTCAAATTACTCAAGACAAAATAAAGGTTACAAATGGATACTTCTTGCTATTGATACATTTACTAGAAAAGCCTATGCTGAAGCTTTAAAAAATAAGACAAAATTTGAAGTGAAAAATGGCTTTGAAAAAATTTACACACTTGCGAGCCCAATCACACTTATTATTACAGACTCAGGCAATGAATTCCTGAATAAGTCAGTACAAGACCTATTCAAAGAGTTAAACATCAAGCATGATACAGTGGACATAGGAGATCATCATGCACTAGGACTTATTGACAGACTATCTAGAACCATTAAAGAGATGATATTCAAGGACTTTACAGAGAAAAATTCAGTTAAATGGGTTGATCATTTGCAAGAGTACATTTCAGCTTACAATAGTAGGCCACATAGAGGAATTTTAAACTATGCACCTAATGAAGCGAGTGTTGAAGTGAATAGCACTGCTAGCGAGCGAAGCGAGCGTGATAGAATAGAGACTGAATTAGTTGAACATAATTTAGGAAAGTCTATGCCAGTTGAATACAAATTTAAAATAGGTGAAAGTGTTAGAAAGAAGTTAAAGAGACCTATATTTACTAAAGGTTACGAACAAATATGGTCCAATAGAACTTACACTGTAAAAAATATTGTGGGTGTTCATGCAATATTGAATGATGATTCTAGAGTTAGACTTGATCACTTACAAAAAATTACGCTCGTCGCTAACGCTAAAGATTTTGAGTCTGTTTCTTCAGAGGTTATTCGCGTTGAAAAAGAAGCTAAAATTGAGTCAACAATTAACTCTTACAGTGCCAAGGACGTACATGTACGTCCTAAATATTAAGGTATTTTAGTTCCTCCAGACGACACCAGATGTCCCCAGCTACTCAAATGTGGTTCATATGGTTTCTCTGGCCTGGGGCGTCCAAATTGAATAATTTTTTCGACTGAGAGGGTGGGGTGGGGTTTGCCACCCCTCATTTTAGGTGAAAAATGGTGAAAATCGGCCAAAAATACCACTCCCTCAAAAAAATTTAGAACATAATCCTAGTATGCCCCTACTTATTACTGCTGTTTTATTGAAACAGGAGGTAAAGACAAAGGTTTTGAAGAATTTTGATGAGTGTATCTCAATTATTTTTGTGAGATTTTGGGTAGTGACAATGCCCAAAAATGCCCAAATCCTGGGCACTGAAAGAGTTAAACACAAAGAAGGCTTAGATCCTGAAAATATTATTGACTCACGGTTGAGAAAGAAGTAACTTTATAGATTGTTTAATACAACCTATAAGGTTACTTCTAATTGTGTAATAAGATCATTTGTTTTATTTTCAAGCTCTTTAATATATTATATTGAGGTATTGCTATATCATTATCATTAGTTCTATCACGGGTAAGCTCTTCAAACATTGGTTGTGTAATAGGGAAATTATGTTTTTTAAATAAGGACAGAATAAGTGCTAATAATAATTTATATCTCACATGGTTAGTTCTGCCTGCTATTTTCATTCGTTCTTTAATATTAAGTAGTACTTTGTCAATCTCATAATCCCACAAATTAAATCTATCTTTAACCTTGAGAATGTCTTCATTAACCTTGAGAATGTCTTCTTTAACCTTGAGAATGTCTTCTTTAACCTTGTCTTGAATGTCTTGAATTTTATCATGTAATTCACTCATATCTTTCATATCTTGACAATCATTTGAACCAAAGTTAGTAAATAAATTACTCATTTATTTAAAAAAAATTTTTTCCTATAATAAATGGACATGTCCTACGGTAAATACTTAGATCCTTATCGAACAAATAAAGAATCGAGAGGCTTAAAAGCCAAAAGAAATGTTGAGGTCATTACACATATCCTAATTCTGTGAATCTGGGGGAAACACTTTATGTGAAGATTCCGAAGCTTGAAAAAGGACAAGTGATTGTCCCCGAAAGCATGAAGCTCACGTTTAAACTTTCTACCTCATCAAAAGCAAGTAATGCAGCCAATGCTACACCTGCTACATTTGTGGCTAATGTACGTCGAAATATTGTAGAAAGAATCACCACAAGTTTGGGAGG
Source organism: Lineus longissimus (assembly GCF_910592395.1). Taxonomy (NCBI): domain Eukaryota; kingdom Metazoa; phylum Nemertea; class Pilidiophora; order Heteronemertea; family Lineidae; genus Lineus; species Lineus longissimus. The sequence continues at coordinate 9,918,744 of NC_088321.1, forward strand.
TAATACCATGAGTGAGGTGAATAAAGCCTTTATCTACAACACCTTCAAGGACTTTTGGCTCACTGAGAAACAGCGAAAGAATCGAGTACAACAAGGAATTGTGAAAGATCAGCGAAAAGATGGCATTAAAACAGCTTTTGAGGATCGTTACTGCATTCCTATTGAATCAGAACTATTTGATACACATGCACCCTTTTACCCAGCAGCTATTTCGGAATCCATTGAGTATCACATCAAATTCAATGATGCAAAGTATGTTGTCGCAGGAACAGCATCCTCAAAGACATATACTGTAACGGATAATCAGCTTGAATATGAAACAGTCACCTCTGATGTCCTGGCTGAAACCATTGAATCTATGTATAACTCTGAGATGAGATGGATGTATGAAGACGTGCATCTTTTGAGGACAGAGTCAATTGGAAAGAATAAACGAATGAATATCAATGTAGATGTCAATCGTGCTTCTACAAAAGGCATCCTAATATTTTTCCAAAAAAATTTCAGTGAGTATGATGCAGAAAATACAAGTTTTCAAAATCCAGACATCACTAATGTGAGCATTACTTCAGAAGGAATTTCTCACTGTATATACAAGTCGGGATTGAAAGCCTATAATCAATTTGACGAAGTCAAACGACGTTATATGTTGGAAGACCTTAAGCACACGGAAGGCTGTATGATGGATGTCGAAAAATTCTACGACAAACATAAATATGCACTGTGGATTGATCTTAGAAGTACAGAAGATAACACAGTGCATGGATCAGGAACAGCCATGAGTAATATCAAACATGGTTTACAACTTGAACTTACCAGAAGTACTGAAACAGAATATGATATGCAAGTCTATATTGTAGCAGATGGACTAGTAGGACTTGAGAATAAGAAAGTGAAGGGCATTGTACACTAGCACTTACCAGCGCTGCTAGCGAGCGCAGCGAGCGTTGACACAAAAATATTCCGCATGTGCTGACTTTCTTTCCTCGTTCCCAAAATTTGAGAAATGAGTTTGTGCTTCTTCAAAGGTAATTTCTTTGTAGTCAGTTCCTTCTTCAAAATGTTCTAAAAGTATACGCTTGTTGTTAAAATAAATGGGTGAATTTTATTGTGATGTGCCTTTCAACATGTTAGTTGTAGGAATGACTGATTGTGGCAAGTCATATTTTATACTTGACTTACTAGAACATGAATTTCAAAAGAAATTTGATGATATCGTGATATTTTGTCCAACGATTGACATGAACAAAACTTATCAAGATAGAACATGGATTACACAAGATAAAAATATACACATTTACCCATCTAAGTTAGTGTTAAGCGATTTAAATGCATGCTTAGAAGATGCTGTTAATGTGTTAAAAAGTCAAGATCATCAATCACTATTTATCATTGATGATTGTGCTAATTTGTGGGAAGCAAAGAATAAATGTACTAAATTGACTGAACTAGCTTTCTCAGGGCGACACTTTGGCATTTCTGTATGGCTTTTAACTCAAAAATATAATGCAGTCGTAAAAGACTTCCGTGAAAATTGTAAACATATGGTCATCCATACGTTGAATGATCAATGTTCTCTGGATCAAGTGTTTAAAGAAAATCGCTGTATTCCTAATAGTGAAAAGGAAACAGTGCTTGCACAGATTGATGCAGGTAAGCGACTTTTACTGCGCAGAAAGATTCCATTTGCATACTCGCTGTGTTCGTAAATGTTGTAAAATTTTGTAATATATAAATGGAGACAAGCGTAGACGTGTGTGTAGACAACGCATGTGATTCTGTAACGGAGATGCGTACAGAACTTTTAGCACATTACCAAAGCGGACTTTTAACAAAATTAGGAATGAAAGCGAGTGAAGCGACTATCAAAAAGGCAAGTGGGAAAAACCTTGAAAAAATGTTCAATGAATATCAAGCGCGCTATAATACACAGATTGCTGACGATTTAGTATCTAATTTGCTATTTGGATATACGCAAGCTGTGAGAGTGATGTTCCCAAATTTAGACCAGAAAAAACTACATGCCAAATTAAATGACAATGTTATAGTCAACAATGAAATCAAAAAACAATTGGGCCATTATATGAATCCTACACTTTTAGCTGCAGGTACAATTGTAGCAAATACCGCAGAAACTGCATTGGAAGCACCTGCGAGAAGTATAGCAGCGAGCGAAGCGAGCGAGTGTCAATAATTTTATAAGGTGTGTTATACCTTATAAAATTATTGAAGTGATAGTCTCTTTAATAATGACTTTAATAGTCGCTAATAGTCGCTAATAGTCACTTTAATAATGACTTTAATAGTCACTTTAATAATGACTTTAATAGTCGCTTTAATAATGACTTTAATAGTCGCTAATAGTCATTAATATTTTTTCATATAAATAAATGACGGATTTACAAGGAGACACAAAAGAGATTACAACAACGGAAGAAAAGCCAAAGAACCCTAAGAGAGTTGAATGGGGTAAGAAATTAGGTCAGTTGAATAAAGGAAAGAAGAAGCCTGTTCAACAAGACGTCACACAAGCTATGAACTACTATCCTTTAATTGTGGTAGGAGGTATTGGTGTAGCTGCATTTATGTGGTATTACAGCTCACGAGCGCAGCGAGTGGCAACAGCGAGCGGAGCGAGCGTGGTGAGTACTAGAAACTCATCGGGCAACGCAAAGCCTAATGTAGACACTCAACGCGGTAATACAAAGTTAGAAATTTAATAATATTTTTTTCTCTGTTAAATAAATGGACACTACTATTGATCCAAAGCAAATTGGTAATACAATTTACCACTCTGCAGTTTTAGCAGCACTTGTTGTTGGCTATGGAATGGCTGCTAAGAAACTATTGAAGTCAAATATTGGAGATCCTAGTAAACCTGACCTAATGAGAGCTGTTAAGCTCACTGGTGCAGTGTCACTTGCTATTATTACGAAAGGATATCTTGAGAAAAATATGAATCTACCAAAGAACATCACCAATTAACTGAATTCCACCTATAATAAATGGCCGGAATGATATTAACGACGATTTTTGGTGCTGTAGCTAATGCGACTGCTTTCGTTGGAGGTTCTGCACTCTTTCATGCATTTGATAAACAGAATGCTGCCGATGAACGTAAGCGCCATGACCTAGCATTAGAAAAATTACAAAAACAATCTGCTACGTGGTCACAGAATAGAATTAAACATCTTGACTTCCTTGCTGAACAACGTCAGAAAAAACATCAAGCACAATCAGACATGTTAGACATGAAAGACTCCATTCGACAGTATGACAGCATCCATCCTGAACCTACTTTAAACCACTTTTATACACCAAGTGAATCTCAGAAAAAGTATGAACAAATGTACATTGCGGGCAGTGTCGTTGGATCTGCGGTGTTATCAAAATTTCTTTAAAATAAATGAGTGATGATGTGGTATTTGACAATCCTGCCTATGAAGAAGAGTCTGCATTTGTGGATGCGCAAGATGTCTTAGATCGACAAGGGGCGAATGATGAAATTCTTAGAGTAGAATTGGAAGATAGAACACAAGAAACAAATGATGATGCAGAAAGATACGAGGCAGCAGATCTTATTATTGACCGGATGCAAGAAAAATATGGTGTGGATATAGGTGGTGATCGTGCTATTCTAAGAGAAAAAATTAAATATAAAGGTAAACAATGGGTTTATCTAGGTCCAAAAGGAGGAACATATAAAATTACAAATGTTGATGGAACACTCAAAGAATTAGAAACAATTACAGGTAGCGGTGGAAGTAAAGAATTTGGTGAATTCTTTACTCCAATGCGTGAAAATGTTGATGATAACATTTCACCTGAAAGAAAAGAAGAGATAGAAGTACTCATTAATGAATTACAAAGTAACACTGGCGACTCTTGGGGTTCTTGGGGTTCTTGGGATTCTGCTACAACACATGAAAAGTATATGCAAAGAGTGAAAGAAGTCATTGATGAAGTTGTTCAAGAAGCAAGGGAAAAAGCGGGTAATGAATATTCTGTCAATCAGATTAAAAAAGCGAGAGATGAGATGGCTATAGCATTAACAAGAGAAGCAGCCTTAAAGTCCAAGTAGAACATTATGACAAAAAAATGAAAGAGTCTCAACAAGAACTTGAAAAAGCAGAACAACAAGGTGAAAGAGAAGACATAACATTTTGGAAGAATCAATTTGAGCATAATGATAGAATGTATAAAAATAGTGTTGAATCCTATAAAGAAATTTATAGATCTCAAGTAGCAAAAATAAAGAGTTTATTTTTTAGAGAAGATATGACTTTAGGTGAAAAGTTAAGAGAATTATTTAAAGAAAAAGGGCTTACTATCACAAGCATTATTTCAGCCGTTATTTTAACTATATCTGCGATTGGAGGAACTGTGACTGCAATATTTACATCAAAAAAATCGGGTGGACCTTCTAAGCCAGGAAAACCTGGTAAGCCTGACAAACCTGGTAAGCCAGGAATTCCTAGTAAAATTACACAAGGTCTGATAAAATTTAAAAATTGGTTACTTTTCTTAGGTTCAAAAGCTCTAGCAGCGCTCCCTGGAATTCTAGGAGCCATTGTGTCCACTCTCTTAAAAGCCGCAGCAGGTGTAGTAGGATTTTTAGCGGAGCATTTGATCATCGCAGTGGCGGTCACTATTCTTGTCATTGTTCAAGTATTGACAAACAATATGGGAGCCATTAAACAAAGAGCAAATAAAATTACTCGTAAAATAAATGAACATTAGGTTCCTCAACACATTAAGATGTGAACTCCCTGTGAGCATACAACCATTTAAAACGGTAAAAGTTGAAAAGGCTATTATTACTATGACTTACTATAATATTTCAAGGGAATTAAAAAATGACCATCTGCGATTTGCGCTTAAAGATAGAGCGAGCTATACGAATCCTGAGTTAATCACTATTCCCAATGGATTTTATACTCCAGTTACCTACAATAAAGCAGTACAAGAAGCACTGAGTGAAAAAGGGCATTCTGATAAATTTGAGTTGACTTATTTACCCAATGAAGGTAAAATTAAAATTAAAGCCGAGCCTCCATTTGCAGTAGTTCTCCATAAAGAACTAGGTGAATTATTAGGAATAACTTTTGAAAACAATGTCTTTCTACACGGTGAAATTACGGGTGATAAACCTTGTCAATTTTTACCTCATCATGAGTATAGAATTTCTTGTAATATTGTTGATACGAGTAAAAATTTAGTGAATGGAAAGCGTAGTGATCTTATTACTACATTTGTTCCCAAAGGTAAATATTACGGAGATATGCATGAATATACCTCCCTGCAAAAAGTAAAGATCAAACAGTATGACCATACTTATATTGAACTTCAAATCAAAGATCAGAATGATGAGCCTATTGAATTTTTAACACCTGTTTCAATTGATTTGTTGTTGGAATAAATGACAAACCTTTGTACTGGACTTAGAGAAACTAACCAAGACATCATTGAAGACTTACAAGACCTTCAGTTTCAGAGTAATTCAAACATTGAAAATATTAATTTAGAATTTGACTCAATAAACACTCAAATTCAAAATTTTATAAGCAAACCTGTTATCACAATATATGCAGATGAAAGAGGGGTTCTGCATGGTGATATTGCAGATTTTAGCTTTGGTGATGGCAGTCAAACTAGTACAACAGGTTATACCATGATGACTCCTGGTAAAATTATTCGCATGGGAATTACTACAGATGCAAGAAGAGCCTATAAAATTCATGTTATTGTAAATGGGGTTAAACAAGCATTTATTGAAGGAGACACTATAACAATGACAAAGCAAGTAGATGTTCCTTTAAATCAAAATGATGTGATTAGTTTTCTCAATGAAATTAGGGCATCTGCACGGTCAACAATTATCTGCCTATTGATTGAATTAGATCTATAAATAAATGGATGACGCCGATGGTGTTGAGGTTGAAGAATTTAGACTTGAAAAAATTAAAGAAAAAATTACTGAATTAGAGCTGAATATTAGGAAAAGAAAAAAATTACATAACAGATATAAGAAAGCCAGTCAAATCTTGCATGGTTGTGAAATTGGTATGTATATCACCAGCATCACTGTGGCATCGATTGGTGCAGCGACTGTGATTAGAAATGTAGTAAGCATACCAATTTCCGCCATTTGTACTGTGTTAGGGTTGTCTGGAAAAATTGTAGTCCCTAAGTTAAGGAAAAAAGAGAAGAAACATCTAGATATTTTAACCAAGAAAAAACGTGTTTAAATAATGTCAATAATTTACTTTCAAGAGTCATTGACAATGGAACTATTTCTGCAAGTGAATTTGAGCTCATCATTACATCCTAGTATCCGAAATTGGAAAGAATAAACAAATGAATATTAATGTAGATGTCAATTGTGCTTCTACAAAAGGCATCATACTCACTGAAATTTCATCCATTGTTTGATAAATTTTAGCTTCTAGCATAATCCTCACTTGAGCGAAAATGATAGAAGCAGGGCTTATCACACCCAAAGTATCCGAAATGACATGACTTTCATCTGAGATAATCAGTTTGGGCATAAAGCGAGTCAGACAAAAGTAGTGTGGGTGTAAATTTATAGGCTTAAGAGCTTATAAAACTATTCCACCAGGGCCCGGTTGTTCAAAAGCCCAAAACGCACGTTAGGCCTAACGGCTATGTTAAATCTCCCCTAACGTAACGATTTGTGTTGCACAAAATAAAATCTGCTAACATGACGTTAATTTTAACGTAGATTTTAAAACACCTCCAAATGGTATGTTATTTCCCGTGTTAAATTTAACATCAAGATTTGAAGGAAACAAGATGGCCGACAACCCTGTTTTGTTTGGTCCACTTCAGCCAGTTTTCAGGCCGCCAAGGCAATATTTGCCACGCATTAACCATCTTGAAGTGTTTAATGACAAGAACATTTTTAAGCGATATCGATTTTCTAAGGAGACTATAAAAATTTTGTGCAATTTGATGAGGGAGGACCTCCAAAGGCCCACATCAAGGGGACATTTTCTAAGTGTTGAAATTCAAGTTCTCATTGCATTGCGATTTTTCGCCTCCGGTGCTTTTCTTGAAATTATAGGCGACACCTTCGGAGTGGACAAGGGCACTGTATCACGGTGTATTCGTGACGTTGCAAATATTCTTGATGACGTTAAAGATGACTTTATTTATTGGCCTGTAACTCCTCGTGAAAGAGCATCCATTAGGGAAGGCTTTTTTGACATTGCTCGCTTTCCGAAAGTGATCGGGTGCATCGATTGTACGCACATACGCATCATATGTCCAAGCCAGCCTGAAATCATTCAACCAGCGGTAGAAGATGTACACGTAGATGATCATGATGATGAAATGGCCATTGACATTGCACCTGTAGCAGATGAAGAACATGTTCATGTACATGCAGAGCAGCAACAGCAGCCAACTGAGCCTCAACCCAGCTATGAAGCATCATTTGTGAACAGAAAAGGCTACCACAGCCTCAACATTCAAGCTGTCTGTGATGACCAAGGTCAGTAATTCCCATTTTGACTCACCATCACAAAAAAAGTTAGGTTTTTACTGTGCAAATTGCCACCAAAACTTGACCAAACGCTAAACTTTTGACAGTTGCCTCCATGTTGTTTATTGTGTCATGTGAGTGGAGGTCATGACCCAGTCAGTCAGTGCAGTGTATGGGATGCTGAATGTGAAATAATATCTTTTTCCTTTGCCTTGATAGACAGTCAGTTACTAGTATATGTCAGTTACTAGTTTTTCATGATTGGGCAATCCTGGCTATAAATTGAGTGTTTGTAAGGCATAATGTATCCTGTGGTTATCTTAGCCGTTATCTTAACATTTCACGTTAAACCTAAAAATGTCATGTTAACTAACATAACGTTAAAATTGAGTTGTTCAAAGTCATCGCTCTCACTGTCACTAAACTCTGGCGGGTCTCTCTCTCCTCTCATCTTAGCAATATTGTGGAGTACGAAACATGCTGACGTGATCTTCAATGCTCTGTCTGGCCGCATCCTTATTTCACCATGCAATACATGAAACCTGCATTTTAAGACACCGAAGGCATGCTCGATTCGAACTCTAGTTGCGCACAGGGAGGTGTTGTATTTAGTCTGTGCATCATTGTTGGGGTGACCATAGGGAGTCATCGATAGGTATGGCAGACAGGGGTAACCACTATCTCCAAGTAGAATACCATCTTGGCCCTGTGAGTTGGTGGCATCAAGGTGACGTTTCAGTTCTGAATTTCGGAAGATGAAGCTGTCATGGCAGGCGCCAGGCCATCTGGCCAACACATTGATGAATTTCCCTAGAAATAAAAGAAGAGCATATGACTTGTTGTTCTGTTGCCTACATAAGAAAGGAAACCCTGAATAATTACACACGTTCCAATGGTCAAAGAGGAAACTAGGTCAAACCATGGAGGTTTTATAATACCTCCATGGTCAAACTAAAATCAGGATTATTAAAACTATTGTTATGTTTTTCTCAAAACACTTTCTACTAATAATTTCCTTGTATGTTTCTGGGGTATGCAGATAATTATGGAACCTATTTTGATATTAATTAAAAAGATCAAGTTGCAAAATACTGAAAAGTGGATTTATTTAGGAGATTGGCTTCCTCCGAGTTAAGTGAATAACCACAGGATACATTATGCCTTACAAACACTCAATTTATAGCCAGGATTGCCCAATCATGAAAAACTAGTAACTGACATATACTAGTAACTGACTGTCTATCAAGGCAAAGGAAAAAGATATTATTTCACATTCAGCATCCCATACACTGCACTGACTGACTGGGTCATGACCTCCACTCACATGACACAATAAACAACATGGAGGCAACTGTCAAAAGTTTAGCGTTTGGTCAAGTTTTGGTGGCAATTTGCACAGTAAAAACCTAACTTTTTTTGTGATGGTGAGTCAAAATGGGGATTACTGACCTTGGTCATCACAGACAGCTTGAATGTTGAGGCTGTGGTAGCCTTTTCTGTTCACAAATGATGCTTCATAGCTGGGTTGAGGCTCAGTTGGCTGCTGTTGCTGCTCTGCATGTACATGAACATGTTCTTCATCTGCTACAGGTGCAATGTCAATGGCCATTTCATCATCATGATCATCTACGTGTACATCTCCTACCGCTTGTTGAATGATTTCAGGCTGGCTTGGACATATGATGCGTATGTGCGTACAATCGATGCACCCGATCACTTTCGGAAAGCGAGCAATGTCAAAAAAGCCTTCCCTAATGGATGCTCTTTCACGAGGAGTTACAGGCCAATAAATAAAGTCATCTTTAACGTCATCAAGAATATTTGCAACGTCACGAATACACCGTGATACAGTGCCCTTGTCCACTCCGAAGGTGTCGCCTATAATTTCAAGAAAAGCACCGGAGGCGAAAAATCGCAATGCAATGAGAACTTGAATTTCAACACTTAGAAAATGTCCCCTTGATGTGGGCCTTTGGAGGTCCTCCCTCATCAAATTGCACAAAATATTTATAGTCTCCTTAGAAAATCGATATCGCTTAAAAATGTTCTTGTCATTAAACACTTCAAGATGGTTAATGCGTGGCAAATATTGCCTTGGCGGCCTGAAAACTGGCTGAAGTGGACCAAACAAAACAGGGTTGTCGGCCATCTTGTTTCCTTCAAATCTTGATGTTAAATTTAACACGGGAAATAACATACCATTTGGAGGTGTGTTAAAATCTACGTTAAAATTAACGTCATGTTAGCAGATTTTATTTTGTGCAACACAAATCGTTACGTTAGGGGAGATTTAACATAGCCGTTAGGCCTAACGTGCGTTTTGGGCTTTTGAACAACCGGGCCCTGGTGGAATAATTTTATAAGCTCTTAAGCCTATAAATTTACACCCACACTACTTTTGTCTGACTCGCTTTATGCCCAAACTGATTATCTCAGATGAAAGTCATGTCATTTCGGATACTTTGGGTGTGATAAGCCCTGCTTCTATCATTTTCGCTCAAGTGAGGATTATGCTAGAAGCTCAAATTTATCAAACAATGGATGAAATTTCAGTGAGTATGATGCCTTTTGTAGAAGCACAATTGACATCTACATTAATATTCATTTGTTTATTCTTTCCAATTTCGGATACTAGGATGTAATGATGAGCTCAAATTCACTTGCAGAAATAGTTCCATTGTCAATGACTCTTGAAAGTAAATTATTGACATTATTTAAACACGTTTTTTCTTGGTTAAAATATCTAGATGTTTCTTCTCTTTTTTCCTTAACTTAGGGACTACAATTTTTCCAGACAACCCTAACACAGTACAAATGGCGGAAATTGGTATGCTTACTACATTTCCAATCACAGTCGCTGCACCAATCGATGCCACAGTGATGCTGGTGATATACATACCAATTTCACAACCATGCAAGATTTGACTGGCTTTCTTATATCTGTTATGTAATTTTTTTCTTTTCCTAATATTCAGCTCTAATTCAGTAATTCTTCAACCTCAACACCATCGGCGTCATCCATTTATTTATAGATCTAATTCAATCAATAGGCAGATAATTGTTGACCGTGCAGATGCCCTAATTTCATTGAGAGAAAACTAATCACATCATTTTGATTTAAAGGAACATCTACTTGCTTTGTCATTGTTATAGTGTCTCCTTCAATAAATGCTTGTTTAACCCCATTTACAATAACATGAATTTTATAGGCTCTTCTTGCATCTGTAGTAATTCCCATGCGAATAATTTTACCAGGAGTCATCATGGTATAACCTGTTGTACTAGTTTGACTGCCATCACCAAAGCTAAAATCTGCAATATCACCATGCAGAACCCCTCTTTCATCTGCATATATTGTGATAACAGGTTTGCTTATAAAATTTTGAATTTGAGTGTTTATTGAGTCAAATTCTAAATTAATATTTTCAATGTTTGAATTACTCTGAAACTGAAGGTCTTGTAAGTCTTCAATGATGTCTTGGTTAGTTTCTCTAAGTCCAGTACAAATGTTTGTCATTTATTCCAACAACAAATCAATTGAAACAGGTGTTAAAAATTCAATAGGCTCATCATTCTGATCTTTGATTTGAAGTTCAATATAAGTATGGTCATACTGTTTGATCTTTACTTTTTGCAGGGAGGTATATTCATGCATATCTCCGTAATATTTACCTTTGGGAACAAATGTAGTAATAAGATCACTACGCTTTCCATTCACTAAATTTTTACTCGTATCAACAATATTACAAGAAATTCTATACTCATGATGAGGTAAAAATTGACAAGGTTTATCACCCGTAATTTCACCGTGTAGAAAGACATTGTTTTCAAAAGTTATTCCTAATAATTCACCTAGTTCTTTATGGAGAACTACTGCAAATGGAGGCTCGGCTTTAATTTTAATTTTACCTTCATTGGGTAAATAAGTTAACTCAAATTTATCAGAATGCCCTTTTTCACTCAGTGCTTCTTGTACTGCTTTATTGTAGGTAACTGGAGTATAAAATCCATTGGGAATAGTGATTAACTCAGGATTCGTATAGCTCGCTCTATCTTTAAGCGCAAATCGCAGATGGTCATTTTTTAATTCCCTTGAAATATTATAGTAAGTCATAGGAATAATAGCCTTTTCAACTTTTACCGTTTTAAATGGTTGTATGCTCACAGGGAGTTCACATCTTAATGTGTTGAGGAACCTAATGTTCATTTATTTTACAAGTAATTTTATTTGCTCTTTGTTTAATGGCTCCCATATTGTTTGTCAATACTTGAACAATGACAAGAATAGTGACAGCCACTGCGATGATCAAATGCTCCGCTAAAAATCCTACTACACCTGCTGCGGCTTTTAAGAGAGTGGACACAATGGCTCCTAGAATTCCAGGGAGCGCTGCTAGAGCTTTTGAACCTAAGGAAAGTAACCAATTTTTAAATTTTATCAGACCTTGTGTAATTTTACTAGGAATTCCTGGCTTACCAGGTTTGTCAGGCTTACCAGGTTTTCCTGGCTTAGAAGGTCCACCCGATTTTTTTGATGTAAATATTGCAGTCACAGTTCCTCCAATCGCAGAAATAGTTAAAATAACGGCTGAAATAATGCTTGTGATAGTAAGCCCTTTTTCTTTAAATAATTCTCTTAACTTTTCACCTAAAGTCATATCTTCTCTAAAAAATAAGCTTGTTATTTTTGCTACTTGAGATCTATAAATTTCTTTATAGGATTCAACACTATTTTTATACATTCTATCATTATGCTCAAATTGATTCTTCCAAAATGTTATGTCTTCTCTTTCACCTTGTTGTTCTGCTTTTTCAAGTTCTTGTTGAGACTCTTTCATTTTTTTTTTTGTCATAATGTTCTACTTGGACTTTAAGGCTGCTTCTCTTGTTAATGCTATAGCCATCTCATCTCTCGCTTTTTTAATCTGATTGACAGAATATTCATTACCCGCTTTTTCCCTTGCTTCTTGAACAACTTCATCAATGACTTCTTTCATTCTTTGCATATACTTTTCATGTGTTGTAGCAGAATCCCAAGAACCCCAAGAACCCCAAGAGTCGCCAGTGTTACTTTGTAATTCATTAATGAGTACTTCTATCTCTTCTTTTCTTTCAGGTGAAATGTTATCATCAACATTTTCACGCATTGGAGTAAAGAATTCACCAAATTCTTTACTTCCACCCCTACCTGTAATTGTTTCTAATTCTTTGAGTGTTCCATCAACATTTGTAATTTTATATGTTCCTCCTTTTGGACCTAGATAAACCCATTGTTTACCTTTATATTTAATTTTTTCTCTTAGAATAGCACGATCACCACCTATATCCACACCATATTTTTCTTGCATCCGGTCAATAATAAGATCTGCTGCCTCGTATCTTTCTGCATCATCATTTGTTTCTTGTGTTCTATCTTCCAATTCTACTCTAAGAATTTCATCATTCGCCCCTTGTCGATCTAAGACATCTTGCGCATCCACAAATGCAGACTCTTCTTCATAGGCAGGATTGTCAAATACCACGTCATCACTCATTTATTTTAAAGAAATTTTGATAACACCGCAGATCCAACGACACTGCCCGCAATGTACATTTGTTCATACTTTTTCTGAGATTCACTTGGTGTATAAAAGTGGTTTAAAGTAGGTTCAGGATGGATGCTGTCATACTGTCGAATGGAGTCTTTCATGTCTAACATGTCTGATTGTGCTTGATGTTTTTTCTGACGTTGTTCAGCAAGGAAGTCAAGATGTTTAATTCTATTCTGTGACCACGTAGCAGATTGTTTTTGTAATTTTTCTAATGCTAGGTCATGGCGCTTACGTTCATCGGCAGCATTCTGTTTATCAAATGCATGAAAGAGTGCAGAACCTCCAACGAAAGCAGTCGCATTAGCTACAGCACCAAAAATCGTCGTTAATATCATTCCGGCCATTTATTATAGGTGGAATTCAGTTAATTGGTGATGTTCTTTGGTAGATTCATATTTTTCTCAAGATATCCTTTCGTAATAATAGCAAGTGACACTGCACCAGTGAGCTTAACAGCTTCCATTAGGTCAGGTTTACTAGGATCTCCAATATTTGACTTCAATAGTTTCTTAGCAGCCATTCCATAGCCAACAACAAGTGCTGCTAAAACTGCAGAGTGGTAAATTGTATTACCAATTTGCTTTGGATCAATAGTAGTGTCCATTTATTTAACAGAGAAAAAAATATTATTAAATTTCTAACTTTGTATTACCGCGTTGAGTGTCTACATTAGGCTTTGCGTTGCCCGATGAGTTTCTAGTACTCACCACGCTCGCTGTTGCCACTCGCTGCGCTCGTGAGCTGTAATACCACATAAATGCAGCTACACCAATACCTCCTACCACAATTAAAGGATAGTAGTTCATAGCTTGTGTGACGTCTTGTTGAACAGGCTTCTTCTTTCCTTTATTCAACTGACCTAATTTCTTACCCCATTCAACTCTCTTAGGGTTCTTTGGCTTTTCTTCCGTTGTTGTAATCTCTTTTGTGTCTCCTTGTACATCCGTCATTTATTTATATGAAAAAATATTAATGACTATTAGCGACTATTAAAGTCATTATTAAAGTGACTATTAAAGTCATTATTAAAGTGACTATTAGCGACTATTAGCGACTATTAAAGTCATTATTAAAGAGACTATCACTTCAATAATTTTATAAGGTATAACACACCTTATAAAATTATTGACACTCGCTCGCTTCGCTCGCTGCTATACTTCTCGCAGGTGCTTCCAATGCAGTTTCTGCGGTATTTGCTACAATTGTACCTGCAGCTAAAAGTGTAGGATTCATATAATGGCCCAATTGTTTTTTGATTTCATTGTTGACTATAACATTGTCATTTAATTTGGCATGTAGTTTTTCTGGTCTAAATTTGGGAACATCACTCTCACAGCTTGCGTATATCCAAATAGCAAATTAGATACTAAATCGTCAGCAATCTGTGTATTATAGCGCGCTTGATATTCATTGAACATTTTTTCAAGGTTTTTCCAACTTGCCTTTCTGATAGTCGCTTCACTCGCTTTCATTCCTAATTTTGTTAAAAGTCCGCTTTGGTAATGTGCTAAAAGTTCTGTACGCATCTCCGTTACAGAATCACATGCGTTGTCTACACACACGTCTACGCTTGTCTCCATTTATATATTACAAAATTTTACAACATTTACGAACACAGCGAGTATGCAAATGGAATCTTTCTGCGCAGTAAAAGTCGCTTACCTGCATCAATCTGTGCAAGCACTGCTTCCTTTTCACTATTAGGAATACAGCGATTTTCTTTAAACACTTGATCCAGAAAACATTGATCATTCAACGTATGGATGACCATATGTTTACAATTTTCACGGAAGTCTTTTACGACTGCATTATATTTTTGAGTTAAAAGCCATACAGAAATGCCAAAGTGTCGCCTTGAGAAAGCTAGTTCAGTCAATTTAGTACATTTATTCTTTGCTTCCCACAAATTAGCACAATCATCAATGATAAATAGTGATTGATGATCTTGACTTTTTAACACATTAACAGCATCTTCTAAGCATGCATTTAAATCGCTTAACACTAACTTAGATGGGTAAATGTGTATATTTTTATCTTGTGTAATCCATGTTCTATCTTGATAAGTTTTGTTCATGTCAATCGTTGGACAAAATATCACGATATCATCAAATTTCTTTTGAAATTCATGTTCTAGTAAGTCAAGTATAAAATATGACTTGCCACAATCAGTCATTCCTACAACTAACATGTTGAAAGGCACATCACAATAAAATTCACCCATTTATTTTAACAACAAGCGTATACTTTTAGAACATTTTGAAGAAGGAACTGACTACAAAGAAATTACCTTTGAAGAAGCACAAACTCATTTCTCAAATTTTGGGAACGAGGAAAGAAAGTCAGCACATGCGGAATATTTTTGTGTCAACGCTTGCTGCGCTCGCTAGCAGCGCTGGTAAGTGCTAGTGTACAATGCCCTTCACTTTCTTATTCTCAAGTCCTACTAGTCCATCTGCTACAATATAGACTAGCATATCATATTCTGTTTCAGTACTTCTGGTAAGTTCAAGTTGTAAACCATGTTTGATATTACTCATGGCTGTTCCTGATCCATGCACTGTGTTATCTTCTGTACTTCTAAGATCAATCCACAGTGCATATTTATGTTTGTCGTAGAATTTTTCGACATCCATCATACAGCCTTCCGTGTGCTTAAGGTCTTCCAACATATAACGTCGTTTGACTTCGTCAAATTGATTATAGGCTTTCAATCCCGACTTGTATATACAGTGAGAAATTCCTTCTGAAGTAATGCTCACATTAGTGATGTCTGGATTTTGAAAACTTGTATTTTCTGCATCATACTCACTGAAATTTTTCTGGAAAAATATTAGGATGCCTTTTGTAGAAGCACGATTGACATCTACATTGATATTCATTCGTTTATTCTTTCCAATTGACTCTGTCCTCAAAAGATGCACGTCTTCATACATCCATCTCATCTCAGAGTTATACATAGATTCAATGGTTTCAGCCAGGACATCAGAGGTGACTGTTTCATATTCAAGCTGAATATCCGTTACAGTATATGTCTTTGAGGATGCTGTTCCTGCGACAACATACTTTGCATCATTGAATTTGATGTGATACTCAATGGATTCCGAAATAGCTGCTGGGTAAAAGGGTGCATGTGTATCAAATAGTTCTGATTCAATAGGAATGCAGTAACGATCCTCAAAAGCTGTTTTAATGCCATCTTTTCGCTGATCTTTCACAATTCCTTGTTGTACTCGATTCTTTCGCTGTTTCTCAGTGAGCCAAAAGTCCTTGAAGGTGTTGTAGATAAAGGCTTTATTCACCTCACTCATGGTATTACCTCCCAAACTTGTGGTGATTCTTTCTACAATATTTCGACGTACATTAGCCACAAATGTAGCAGGTGTAGCATTGGCTGCATTACTTGCTTTTGATGAGGTAGAAAGTTTAAACGTGAGCTTCATGCTTTCGGGGACAATCACTTGTCCTTTTTCAAGCTTCGGAATCTTCACATAAAGTGTTTCCCCCAGATTCACAGAATTAGGATTATGTGTAATGACCTCAACATTTCTTTTGGCTTTTAAGCCTCTCGATTCTTTATTTGTTCGATAAGGATCTAAGTATTTACCGTAGGACATGTCCATTTATTATAGGAAAAAATTTTTTTTAAATAAATGAGTAATTTATTTACTAACTTTGGTTCAAATGATTGTCAAGATATGAAAGATATGAGTGAATTACATGATAAAATTCAAGACATTCAAGACAAGGTTAAAGAAGACATTCTCAAGGTTAAAGAAGACATTCTCAAGGTTAATGAAGACATTCTCAAGGTTAAAGATAGATTTAATTTGTGGGATTATGAGATTGACAAAGTACTACTTAATATTAAAGAACGAATGAAAATAGCAGGCAGAACTAACCATGTGAGATATAAATTATTATTAGCACTTATTCTGTCCTTATTTAAAAAACATAATTTCCCTATTACACAACCAATGTTTGAAGAGCTTACCCGTGATAGAACTAATGATAATGATATAGCAATACCTCAATATATTAAAGAGCTTGAAAATAAAACAAATGATCTTATTACACAATTAGAAGTAACCTTATAGGTTGTATTAAACAATCTATAAAGTTACTTCTTTCTCAACCGTGAGTCAATAATATTTTCAGGATCTAAGCCTTCTTTGTGTTTAATTGTTGACTCAATTTTAGCTTCTTTTTCAACGCGAATAACCTCTGAAGAAACAGACTCAAAATCTTTAGCGTTAGCGACGAGCGTAATTTTTTGTAAGTGATCAAGTCTAACTCTAGAATCATCATTCAATATTGCATGAACACCCACAATATTTTTTGCAGTGTAAGTTCTATTGGACCATATTTGTTTGTAACCTTTAGTAAATATAGGTCTCTTTAACTTCTTTCTAACACTTTCACCTATTTTAAATTTGTATTCAACTGGCATAGACTTTCCTAAATTATGTTCAACTAATTCAGTCTCTATTCTATCACGCTCGCTAGCAGTGCTATTCACTTCAACACTCGCTTCATTAGGTGCATAGTTTAAAATTCCTCTATGTGGCCTACTATTGTAAGCTGAAATGTACTCTTGCAAATGATCAACCCATTTAACTGAATTTTTCTCTGTAAAGTCCTTGAATATCATCTCTTTAATGGTTCTAGATAGTCTGTCAATAAGTCCAAGTGCATGATGATCTCCTATGTCCACTGTATCATGCTTGATGTTTAACTCTTTGAATAGGTCTTGTACTGACTTATTCAGGAATTCATTGCCTGAGTCTGTAATAATAAGTGTGATTGGGCTCGCAAGTGTGTAAATTTTTTCAAAGCCATTTTTCACTTCAAATTTTGTCTTATTTTTTAAAGCTTCAGCATAGGCTTTTCTAGTAAATGTATCAATAGCAAGAAGTATCCATTTGTAACCTTTATTTTGTCTTGAGTAATTTGACATGTCTAGGGGAATCAGTGGAGTAATGGTTAGAGCGCCGGACTCATAACCGAAAGGTCGTGGGTTCGACTCCGGTTAGAACCACAATACTGGTTTCAGTGTCCCTGGGCAAGACACTTAACCCTGCAGTTGCTTCTCTCCACCCAGGTGTATAAATGGGTACCGGTTGGAATGATCAGCTAGTGCGCTGAATTGACGGCAGCCTTTCTGAGTTCTACTGAAAGGTTTCAGGAGAGACCGGGGTAATAATGTAAAGCGCTTTGAGCGGGCAAACGGCCTGGATACTGCGCTATATAAGACGCATCATTATTATTATCATTAAAAGATCCATGAACCATAGAGCATTCTCACGATAGGCTATAATGTGACCCTGAATCTTTTGTGGCTGCTTTTTGTGAAGCTGATAACTTTTTTGCTGCTTTACAAATGCATCAATATCATCAAATTTTATGCTAGGATCTTTCTTCTTAATGATCCTATAAAATTTTAAAGCAGATGGATAATAGTACTTCGCATATTCTTCTTGCATTACACTCATATTTATTTTAGAGAATATTTTGAACTAAAAGACCTACAGTAATTAATCCTATTGTAAAAGGTAGATGACTGTGCTCACTGTAGCTGATTCACTCACTCGTGCTACAGATTTTTTACTCTCGCTGACACTTGCAGAACTCACAGAACTCACAGAACTCACAGCAGCGAGCGCTTGACGCTTTTTTCTTACATTGATATGTGTGTTGATGCCAAAATTTGTATTTTCTGTAGCAGTTAACAGAGAGTTATTATACCCTTCAATTGTACCAATATGTAAACGCATATGACTTGGCACAAGTTGTAACCCTAAACCAACAGCAAAATCTAGTCGTGTCCCTACTTTTTCTAAAGCGTTCGCGTACGATTGTTTTGAGCGAATTAATATACTTGCTGACTGGAATGTTTTGATGGAATCGACTAACGTTTGACCTTGTATCGCATCTTCCACTAAAATACCAAACTGCTTTTGTGCATCTAGGGAGTCTAAAATATCTTGCCTTATCATAGTTTGTGCACCCAGGGTGCAATACACATACGTCCTAATAGATTCATTGATTCTACTCATGCCTGCTTTAGTCAATCCTTGACTGTCTAAAGTGATGAAATTAGTCCAATCGTCTGAATATATAAATGATAATGTATCAATGTAAAGCCTGCGATGATCTGCATACACATATCCTTTTTTGTCTGCATTAAACGGGAACTTACTAGGGTCATTTAAGTAATAGTTACCATTATCCATTACGATGTCAAGCGCTTGCATTTTGCCTTTGTGAAAGTAGTTGAAGTCAACAGAGCCAAATTCAAGCTTTAGATTTTCAAACGCTTGTGTGTGATAGGGGTTCTTCTTTGAATTAAAGTCAGGATTTCCTGGTAAAGGAATTTTTAGCTGATGTAAAATTTTTCTGATGGTAAAGTACACATGAAATCTAAAGATACTCTGTACTAAAGGGTCAGCATGGTTAATATGATTGTGCCATGATACACCACAGCCCGATGTCGCACAACATAATGCAAATTTAAATTGGTTGTCCCAGTTATCCATGGTCGCATTTTTTATGTACTCTTGTACTTGTGCATAAGTTGAAAATATTCGTGGAGGTATTTTATCTGGAAAAATATCAATTGTATTGAATTCAAAGCTTTGATGTGGTGCTACTTGAATGTGGTGATGAATGAAAGGGTCTTTGGTTAAAGAATTATTCTTATAGGTCAAAGGGTATTGTACATTTGACATATATTTTAAATAGGATGGAAAGTCCATTTATTTTAACATTTTATTTTTCTACACCCTCGTGAGTGTAGCGCTTGTAGTCGCTTGTTGTTCAGCGAGCGGTTTGTAGAATTGTTGTTCACCTTGTTCAACTTGTTCACCTTGTTCAACTTGTTCAACTTGTTCAACACACTCTTGATTACACTCATAGCAGCTCGTGAGTGTAGCGCTTTGTTCAATTTTATAATGTCCTAGAGCCAATGTACTTATTCCATCTGGTAAAATTTTTCGCTTATCATCCGCTGCATCTAATGCTACTTTGGTGACTTGCTCTGTGTAAAGTTGATGATTTCTTGACCTAAACACATTCATCTTTTCTCGATTGGGATTTTACTCAGAAGCACAGACTTGTAGTCTTCGAAGGTGACTTCACTTTTCACAACTTGGCGCTTAATTCCTTTACACTTTTTGACTTCTTCTTCTTTGTCAGTTGTATAGGAATATAATTTAGCCCTCAAAGCGATGAACTCACTGATGACATGTCCTGCTTCTTCGTCTTTGAACTTGCCAGTGATCTTCTTGTTCGTTTCATCAAACAATGAATGATCTTTAGGAAAATTAAAGAAGTCAAACAAGTGTGCATCTTTCTGCATGTCTTTGTAGGTATCACTAGTCTGTATGTTATAGACTAGTGAATCTGTATCAGTGTAAAGTAGTTGTGCTACTTCAGGATACTTCTTTAACATGTGATTATAGTGAAAGTCAAACATGCACTTTAGAGAGGTCTAAAATCGCTTGCCCCATAAATATGGGCTTATTGAGATAGACTTCTGCTTTTTGGCGTTCAACCATCACTAGATCTTTACAGAAGATTTTATGTGATGTGTAGTTGTTACTATTGACTAATTTTCGAAGCTGATCGGCAGTTGTAGCTAAAGTAATATCTTTTCTACGCCTGACTGACTCCATAGTCTTGCCAAATATCGAATTATTCATCAATTTGAAGAAGTCTTTTTCGAAGTCATTTTTGGCATTTGCGCGTTGACTTGTGTTGAAGTCAATGTATTCTTTCAAGAAGTTAGACTCTTCGTATGAGATGCCTCTATGTATCTTAGTCAATTTGAGACCTTGACTCAAATAGAACTTCAAAGTTTCGTGATGCACAATGTAATGTACTTTATCCTGTAAGTGAGGAATGAGCTTATCATTCAAATGCTCAGGTGCAAGAGGATAGTCATTGTGCAAGTTGTGTAAATGCTTAGGATATTCTAAGTCAACTTCAAGTGTGCAAGGGAACTCTTGCCAATTTTTTAAGTCAGTTTGAGACAACCATTTGAAATGTTGATACGGTAGTTTTTGACTCATAGCTACTCCATACAAGTTATTCGCATCCAAGTAGGAAATATAGCTTGTAGGCTGTTTTTCATCATAGTCTTTCAGGAGTGGATTATTTGCTTTGGCATAGCGATGAGTAGCCATGCACATTCATCCACGAATACCTAATTCGAAGAAGTTATACATGTCTACATCTGTGAGGAGTTCGATTTCAACTTTAGTCATTTTTAGCATCGCTTGCCATGACAAACCTGGTGATGTGTAGAAGAATGCGGGATCTAAATTATAGATATCCATGCAGGTCTGTCTAAAGTTTTCCAGAATGTCAGCGAGTTGAACTTATGCCACACATGTTGTGTATGTAGGTACTCTTCTTGTGAAATTTTGGTATAATTGAATGTGGAATAAAATGCTTCAATTGGAGGTAATTGTTGATGTTCAAATTTTTCATAAGAATCTACCCATTCATAAGGATAAACACCTTTTCTTGTTAAGAGGTCAAAGTGTTCACCATTAAACTTTGTAGCTAAATTTTTCTTTTGCTGATTAGGCAAATTCTTAGCTAGATTTGTTAGTGATGACTGCATTAACCTATAAGAATCTAGGAATCTTATTTCAATTTGGCTATCATTGATAGGTAACACCTTGCTGAAAGATATGTAATTTTCAGAGTTTGACGCGATGACATTCAGTCTACCTTTTAAATTTTTCACAAACAGATGTGCATCATAGCCTGACAGATTGTGTAAGTACACAGGTATGAACTTTGGGGAGCTAAAGAGTAGATTACAATTTCTATGTGCTGCTCCTCTGTATTGACCTGTGAAATGATTATGATCACGAACTTTGAAATTTTTTGCTGTGAACATTTTGTCACAGAGATAGCAGTTTCTAGCATAATTGTAACTAGTTTGCTGCTCGTGAGTCAAAGCATCCATTGACTTAGGGTTGAATAGTAATTTTTCCCCAAGTTGTTCACAGATAGAAGTGATTGAATCAACAAAGTGTTCGCCAATGTCTTCATCTTCTGACTGTTGAATGTATGTAAATATTTTATTTTTCTTTGCTATTTCTGACTGGTCATATTGGATGTAGATCGAATAGCTGTTTGGAATATGTTGTTGTATTTGAAGTGTTTTTTTGCCAAGATTTTGACTCACTTTCTTTAACGAGCATTCAAAGTCAGCGATGATCACAACTGGATGTTTTTGTTGTGCTTTTAAGTTAGTGAATAGCAAGGTGTTCTTTTCATCAGAAGGCATCCTGACTTTAACACATTCAAATTGTATGCAGTTATCAAGATGTTCATGATATATTTTATCGAGGAGTTCACTCGTTGGTGCCGAAATAACTTTCATGCATCTGAAGCATACTTTGACTTGTCCATTGTGTTTTGAATGCGAAGCACTAACAAGTCTTGAAAAAATTTTAATCCAAGCATAGTGATAATTGACATTATCTTTGACATCTTCTATTTTTTCACTCTCAACGAACTCGTCGAAAGCGTTAGGATTGTCTTCCATGCTGTCATCTTCTTTATAGTGAAGAAGATTGATGTACTTGTCTTCTGATAAAATTCTCTCAGAGATTCTAACAGGAGAAATTGGGAACATGGTAGATTCTTCACCATTTTTATTCACTACTTGTCTAGGTACAAATGTAAACACATTGACTCCAATGTCAGGATTGTTGTTCTCAAATTTGTCTATATCTTTTATTTTGAGAGGATAGTCAAGGCCTTTGAACATGTGATCAAATTCAGGCTTGTTGTAATTTGACACTCTCTCTGTGTTGTTTGAGATATTTAACAACGCAGCTTCAACTGAGTATCTGAAACATAGCTGATCAGAATTTTGTACATTAATCGCAGCTTTTTTCTTATGAATCTGTTGAGGCAAAGGAATGTAAGAAGATCCTCCAAGTGGAGTGTAATTTACAGTGTGTAACTCAATCTTTGTTACTTCTATAAATTTCCATCCAGATCCTTTCTGAACTAAATTTTTCAGTTCTTTAAGCATATCTTCGATGAGTGTGTCATAATTAACTTCTTGACCCACTCCAAGGATGTGCCTAGATCGAAGCTGAAACTCTTGAACTTCAGTCTTCCTTTGCATTGAAATATATAAGACAATGCTAATTTTTAAACTGCTATGCTGAGTTTCTTCTTTAATTTTATCTTGTAAAGTGGTTTCAATTTTCTCAAGGAAGGGCTGTATCCCAAATTTAGGCAGTCCTTGCATTCTAAAATGTTTGACATAACCTTTGAAAGCAGAGTTGACCTTTACGAAGGAAATTGATTCAGAATGTTGTTTGATCAACTCCTGGATGAATTTTTTAGTCATTGATCTTTTGACATTGATGCCAAACTCTTTCGCTTGTTTGAAAAGATCAGATTTTAGTAATCTTTTGACTGGTTCTTTGGTCAAGAGTTCCTTCAACTTCTCAATGTTGAGATTCTGAAAATTTTTATGACCAAGTGCTTTAACTTGTTGTAAAAGCGGCTTTCTGATAGAAATTTTTTGTGCCACTGGTTAAGGTTTAATATATTAACCAAATTTTTTTGCTGAATTTTGCCTTTTAAAAGGGTGTTCAGCTGTTCTTTTTTAAATTTCCTAGGATTTATTCCT
This sequence comes from Lineus longissimus, assembly GCF_910592395.1. Taxonomy (NCBI): domain Eukaryota; kingdom Metazoa; phylum Nemertea; class Pilidiophora; order Heteronemertea; family Lineidae; genus Lineus; species Lineus longissimus. The sequence continues at coordinate 9,942,502 of NC_088321.1, forward strand.
AGTCTTTGAGCAAGAACCCTTTTTTCGATTTGAGACAAGCCATCAACTGGCTTGTCAATTTTCACTTCAACATCATTGAAACCATTCGGAATTTGTTGAAGTTGTTCAAGTAGATTAGCTCTTGAAAGTGATCCATATTTTTTCACCTTATTTCTGTAGGCGAGTATTTTCAATTCGTCAGTAGATAGGCCCTCAGCTGAATAAACGTTCAGTCCTTTTGGGGCAAAATTGTTATATTCAATTTTGGTTGGGGTGTACGTGTTTGTGTACATTTTATTAATACAAAATAATTTTTTATTGGATATAGGTTTGGAAAGGGGATTCCCCTTTTTAGTTTCGGTTTTGGGTAGTGAATTTATAGTCAAGTTGTTTTGACTATAAAATGACAACCACGTAAAAAAAAGGACGAACATAACAAATCTGCCCAACAAGCCTGAACTTGTTTGTGAATTTTAGTATCCTATATAATCACCACTTGGTCGAAAACGTAGGATTCAGGGCTCACCACACCCATGATGATTTTAGCGAGTTAAATCATCATGGAGGTGATCATTTATATACAGAGTAAAATTTTTTTATTAAGTTATGTCATGTGATTACTTTTGAAGAAGCGCAAACTCGTTCCCCAAATTTGGGGAACGAACGCATGCGAAATATTTTTTATTCTACCAGGTCAAACCCGTAGTAATTCTTACCATTGTTTGACTCTTTCATACCTGTGGACCGTATATACTGATGTTCGGGTGTGATTTTTCGCTTAATCACACTCGTAGACCACACGGTGACATTGTCACCTTTTGAATTTTCGAGTGAGAGTAACATTGACTCACCCACTTTAGTTGTTAAATTTGTGATAGAGATGATTTTGTACCATGTGTTCAACAGGAGCTCTTTCCACTTTAGATAATTTGTTGATCTTGTGATACGTGATTCAAGTTGTTCGTCGGAGAGGAAGGACATACTTTATTATGTACAAAAAATTTTTTTTTTTTTTTTAAATTTTTTGTATTTTGTGTCCGTTGAAGAAGTTGTTCCGTTGAAGAAGTTGTTCCGTCGAAGAAGTTGATCCGTTGAAGAAGTTGTGTACTTTTGTAGAATTGTAGAATTGTAAAATTGTAGAATTGTTGTTCAGCGAGCGAAGCGAGCGGTTTGTAGAATTGTTGTTCAGCGAGCGAACACTCACGAGCGAAGCGAGCGAATTGTAAAATAGTTTGACTAGTGTTTGACTGTGAGTCAACTCTCCAAAATTGAAGAGTTGTTTTAACTGAAGAAGTTGTGTTTTGACTGTATTTGACTGTGAGTTGTGTCTTCAAAATTGAAGAGGTGTTTTGACTGGTGTTTGACTGAAAGGAATTGAGAGAAGTTGTGTGAAGTGTTGACTGGTGTTTGACTGAGAGAAGTTGTGTGAAGTGTTGACTGGTATTTGACTGAGTTTTGTTTGACTAGGATTTAACTGAAAGGAAATGAATTAAGTGTTGACTGGTGTTTGACTGAAAGGAAAGTCAGTCAAAACGTCAGTGAGTTAGAACTCTCATTATTACCCTACTCCGGCTCTTAAAAGGGGTGATGGTTTACGACTGGGCAGCCGAGATTCCACTCGGAAGCGTTCGGTGCGTCTTTCTGGATTCGGACACCCAAACTTTGGAACAGTCTCCCGGCTCAAATACGTATTTTAAAAAAGAACACTTTTAAACTCTCAATAAATGTTTTATCTGTCAACAGGTTGGATCGTCTGGATATTGATTACATGTGCACCTTCGTCACTTTCTGCCGCTGTACAAAATGTCGGCCTGCCTAGTAGGTGCGCATGCCGCCTGCATCCCGACGATTCCTGCTTTTCTCCAGGTGCCATATAATAGGTCTCGACCTACATGGTCACATGTGTAGTACATGTACATTTTATCATGTTGTATATTGGTTGTAAATGTCTTGTTATGTTAATTTTAATATTGTACATGTATTTTACACGAAATAATTAAACTAAATTAAATTAAAAATCATTAGGGCATGATGGTCCAAAGATTGATGATGACATTGACACAAATAGTGACTCTAATAATGACCTAATTAATTCCAGTAACATAAATGGAGAGTGATAACATAACTCAAGTTACAAGTAATACAGATGATACTAAACCGGTAGTAACTAAGAAGGTTAGAACTGATGAACAATTAGAATGGTCTAGAGAGTTGGGTAAAAGGTCTCAGGAATTTAAGAGAAATAAAAAAGAAAAGACAACATTCAAAGAACCTAAACCAGAACCTAAACCATATAAAGTATTATTACTAGTAATGAAGAAAAATATAATAGAAGTTCAAAATCTAGTGCAACCAACCTCTATGTAGGTGTAGGTGTAGTTATTTTGATTAGTTTAATTTACTTCAGTCCTTTTGTTAAGAAAACTAATAAGAAACCTGTAGTTAAGGAACAAATAAACAAGCTAAAAGTTCTAGTAACAGTTATTTTATTAAACCTTCTGTCTTAAAAAGTAACACTTCTATTCCTTTAATGGAATGATTTCCACATCAGTTATGATCTCGTCAGTTATGACCTCATCATCACCTGCGTTAATACAACGGCTCAACTCTATTAAGAATTCAAGAACAATATGTATTTCTCTGAAATCAACGATTTTACCACCATCATTAGTTATTTCAAATTTGATATGATTAGTACATTTGTTAACTTCTTTAGTACAGTTAAGTTCATACCTTTGAAGCTTAATCTGATTACCATCCTCTACAGGTATGATACAGAAAACATCTCAAGGTTTATTTTTTATGAGTGTTTTACTAGTATCAACCAGATTTGATCTAAAAAACTAAATGACCTTTTAAAAGATTTAGGTAATTAGAACCGCAAATTTCATAATGTTTTAAAAGGCCATATTCATGAAATGGTAAAAAATCAGTTGTCCACGTGTTGTAAAATGTTATCGCTTTCAAAGTAATGGATTTGATGTTTAATTCCCTTGATAAGTAGTACTCAAAAGATGCTTCCTCACATTCCTTCTCACTAATAATGTAATCGAGCTTTGCTCTCTTGACGAAGCGAGCTTTGCTCTTTATGATGAAGTCATAGTCATAATCCATTTATTTAATTAACACTTAAAATTAAAAAAAAATACTTAACTCTAATCTACATCCCGAATGGTAACGTAGTTATCCCATCCTCTAGTGTGAATATCTTGTCATCAAAAGGACTAAGACTTTTCTTCTTTACTTCTTCTAAATAAATCTGGTGTTTATCTGATATTAAGTATCTCATCTTATGATTAAATGACAGTCAACATAATCATTGAATGCAATACATGTATTTCTCTTCACTACATTATTTCCAATACCCTTTAATTTCTTAGTATCTGAATGAGAATCAGATAATGTTTCTTTGATCCAGTCTTCTAGCTTCAATCCTGACACTTTGTCATGTTCTCTGGACAAAGTCATAGTCATAGTCTTGGTCCTGTAAGCATACATCTTACTTCTAAGTGCAATAAATTCAGTCATCTCTTCTCCTCCTAGCTCATCCTTAAAATAACGTGGCACATTCTTCTCGTTAGTGTCATTTATTAGTGTTGATTTATTCCCAGATATTATGACAGATTTGTAGTTTGGTAGTTGACATGAATTAATTGGTGTGGATGAAGGCTGTCAGTATTGAGGGTTTTCTAAGATATAGTTGCAGAGAGAGAGTGTGATGCCTGCAGCTGATTGCATGAGTGAGACTGGACATACGCCATAACAGAGATTGGCACTATGATGATGATACCACCAACAGTTGAGGAGTCTGGTATTTGAATGATTGAGAGGATATAGTGCTGAATGAATTAGGGGCAATGTATGCAATTTGAATAGCTATATAGTCTACAAATAGAGAGGAGCAAATAGACAGATAGGAATCACACTGACTTGGTAATTTTGGCTGTTCTACCAGAGGGGGTTCATTCCTGGCACTGCTTTGATATTGTTGTAAGTAGGCATGCAGGCTATTTACATACTTACTGTTGAAATATTGCCTAATTTAGCTATAGTCTTGAAATAGAGAGGAGCAAATACACAGAGAGGAATCACACTGACTTGGTCAAGTCATGTGTAACCTTGGGAAACACAATTTTCTATAATAATGTCTTCATAGGATTTTACAAACTTGACCTACTTATCACTGAAAAGTTGGTCACATTGACCTACTTTTTGGTCAACATGTAGAGATGCTCAATAAGTGTCTACATACCAAATTTAAAGAGTCTACAACAAGTGATGACGAAATGTGCCACCTGCGGTGAAGTTATAGAGTTTGACCTCTGTAACATTGAAAAGTACGTCAAATCAAAAATCCGGGTATTATGTCATGAAGTCTCTTCAGAGGTATCCACAGAAAAAAATTCAAGATCCTAGCTATCAGCATTCATGAGACATTGACAAAATAAGGTTTTCAAAGATGGCCGCCTAGAGCCCAGGAAGTAGGTCAAATTGCAATGATTTTCGGTATGTCAGGTCCTGCTGTCATCAGACATCCACACACCAAGTTTTAACCTCCTAGACTCAATGGTGAGCAAACGTGCCACCATTGTTGACGGACGTCGGACGGACCGACGGACGGCCCGACGGACAAGACATGACGACATAAGCTCACCCAGGTGAGCTAATAAAAGGCTAAAAATGTTTAGTCGTTTACGGATTTTACATTCTTCAAAACACTGAGTGTGGGCACGAGTGGCATTTAAAACCCTGGGGGTGGCACCGAGGGCCTGCAACGCCACATTTAAAAAACATGAGTTACCAAGATTTGGTAACACAATGTAATCATAATCTACAAAACAAAAAGAAATACATAGTGGGAGAAAATTTTTTTTGCAACTGATTTGAAACATATCTTAAACGATATGTGCTGGAGATGCCGAGCCTCTTTCATGCCGTCATTGCCATTGCTGGCTGATGCTATTGCGTCCTGTCAATCAAATATCCTTAAAAAAATTGTATTTTGTAAAACATCTTGACAGTGCATCATGCTGTGCACACATGTGCTACCCGCTGACCGACTTTCGAATGTGGTCTCGAGCCAATGTGCATCCTTTTCTGTAAAGATCTATTGTAAACATGGTTTGTTTTGGCGACCCTAGGTGTTGTGGCTCACAACAGACGAACTCCTGGAACTGGCTCTTGATTATAGACAGGACTGATGAATTGACTTGACAACGGTTGTATTACTCATCAAACGACAGAATCCTTTATTCTTGACACGGTGTCTTGTATCATTCAATGACGATTGAAGGTTTAACTGCAAAACATAAACAATATAAATCATAAGTTCACTTACTTCACAAATCACAACCTGTTCCCTGGTCACAACCACCAGAGGACAGAACTGAAGACAATATTTCGTCCTGTACGGTGGCGACGCCTATACGAACAACGTTCAACTACAATGTAGATGATGGATAACCAGCTGGCAGAGGCTCTCATCATTAGGATTCTAAATACCTCAAATCCACAAATATTTCACTGATTAACAAAGCTTAGACAATAGTTGTTTATCAATAATATCTGGACCTCCCAAAGTGGTATATTGTTACATAAACAGACAGAATAAAAGAAAACCTGAACTTTAGGTTGGTGGCGGGAAAAGTCCGGACAGCTCCTGAAGACGACAAAGCACTGCCGCCTAAACATGTCTTATACGGCCATACTATGGCTCACCATTCATGTATTTTAGCTTCTACATGTACACTTACATCTCGTTGTTCCTTCCACTGTCTATAAACACTATGGGGGCACAGCTTGAGCCAAAACTTCCCATTCTTTGGGACAATTTACTAAATTTTGGTTGTGAAAATCTCGTGGTTGTTGTTAGTGTCGTTACACTGGGCGACACCGATTCCATCTCGGACGCGGAGATCCCCGAAGACCAAAACAAAAGGGAAGGAGACACGACACTAGGTGGTGCCGGCGTATCTGGCAATGCTGCAAAGGTCCTATAAATAGACAAATTCGAAGAAGTTTGTTTTGGTGCTGACCACTCCCTCAAGTGCATGCACACAGTCCCTTCACTGCCAAAACCTTCTACCAAAATAACATTGCGCAATATTGTTTCACCACTAGGCCTACACCTCGTTATTTCACCAGTTACGTCATTACGTTGATAGACGAATTCGAAGAAGTTTGCACTGACCCTTGAACAAAGGATCGCCGTGTCTCTCAAGGCACTATCCGAAGTCGGCTTTCTACGCCTTCCGACGTATTCCGAGTGTGCGCATTCGATTTGATTTGGCACCGATTCCGTCTTCTTCCAATTCGTCTATTCCCTAAGTGGTGATATAGACCTAGGCCTAGTGCCGATATATATAGTATGCACTCCACGACGTGGTGGCAATACAATATCATGATTAACGCACACCCAATTAACAGCCACAGAGTAAGACTGAGCTGAGAGTGACACTAGGCTTACACAGACATGATGTAGCCTGTAGCCTGAACGCCTGTTGTCTTAAGTCTGCACACACTTGACAGTGTCAATGACACACACGCCATGCATTGATTGAATGAATGATGATGCAAACGCAAAGGTCTGTACTCTGTGGTACCGGTACGGTAGACCTACGGGTAAACGTCTTTTTCTCACAGAATCAACGAAAAAAACTTGTTCGTCTTCTACCATACTTTTCTCTAAATCATCCAGACCGTTAAGAAATAATATTTACTGATTACATGATGGCGAACAGCAATCCCAACGCTAGTATTTCGGAACAAATAAAATGAAAAGGCACAAGCAGTATAACATGTATAACAGCGGCAAAAGCACGAAAAGCAGCGACAAGACAGTGTCCAAACGCAAGGGAAATCGTCGTTAATTTGTAAAGTACGCCCTCTCGCGGAGAACGACTGACCCCGTCTCGGCCATTCCAATAGTGACCTATTACAGACGCCCATCTGAACGAAGGGGACCTGACCGTCAAGGACACGTGGTCAGCGGAGGATTCGTGCCTCTCGATCAATACATACTGGCGGTGAGGGCCTTCACATCTCGGTATTAAGGGGTCACAGGGTTTCTCTCTTCTCTAACAATTCAACAGTGGTTGCTTATATTCAGAGACAAGGGGGAACGAGGTCCGACACTTTGTGTCGCCTCACTTGGCAGCTCGTGCAGCTTTGTCGCCGCTTGAACATTCAGCTCCTCCCCGTCACATCCCAGGCAAGAGGAACATACTTGCCGACGCCCTTTCCAGGGCGGAACGTCTGGTCCCGGTCGAGTGTCGTGGACTTGTTCGCGACTCGGCTAAACAAGAGATTCGCCCTGTGTTATTCGCCTCTTCCGGACGATCCGAGGAGGCCTTCGGATGGACAGCCTGTTGGCCTCCTCGGCCGGCCTCAATGCTTATGCATTCCCGCCAACCCCTCTGTTGCTTCCGGTACTAAACAAAGTGGCCACGGTTCTCGGGTCAGAGTTTGTCTGATAGCCCTAGCTGTGCTGTCCGAACCAGGCTTGGTTCCCGGTTCTGCTGGAGCTCCTGACTGACCAACCCCGCCGTCTGCCGGGTGGGACCGTCTGTTGTATCACCTGATCGGCCTGGTCTATCATCAAGACCCTTCTTTCTACAGGCTTCACGCCCGGAGACTATCGGGTGTTTCCTCCGAGAGAGAGGCTTTTCGGAGGACGTTATCCGTAAAGGCGCTCAGCCTCAGAAACAATCTACCCCTGCTTCATACGACAGAAAGTGGGATGTCTTTCGGGACTGGTGAAGGGAGCACGGAGTTTCTCCGATCGGTCCCTCTCTCTCCTAACTTCCTCGACTTCTTGAATTTCTTATTCTCAGTCCGGAAGTTTTCGGTTCAGGGGTGAAGGGCTATTTCGGTCACTTTAAAGTTGACCGATTCCTGGCAACCGTCTTGGGAAGACGCTGTCTCATCGTTGCTTCGCAATATGTTTCTTTAACGTCCCCGTTCCATTCAGCGTACCCCCAAATTGGATCTCTCGATGGTAGCTCTCATGACGTTCCCGTTTGAGCCTATGCACCAGCCATCTGACCTTTAAGACCGTCTTTCTCGTAGCTTTGGCCACGGTACAGAGACAGTCCGAGCTCTATGCCATAGCCTTTGATTAATTGGCTTTTATTGAGAGGGGCGCGGTCCTAGAATTTGTCCCAGGTTTTCTTACAAAAAACCAGGCGCCGCACACCTTCAGGCGCCCGGTTTTCATCCCCTCCTTGTCCGCTACGGTATCTAGGGATCTCCCGTACACAACTCTCTGCCCGGTTTGGCCTTGAAGTTCTATTTTGATAAGACCAAGGAGCCTGCCGTTCGCCTCAGCAGGAAGTGCCTCTTTGTGTCTTACCGAGAGGGGTTTACTAGGGAGATAGCTGCTGCTACGGTTGCTAAGTGGTTATTTTTTTCTTATTCTTTCTGGCCCATTGGCTGGGTTTGATGTGATGTCACCATTGTTCTCTCCTTGTGACAAACCCGTCACCGTTTTTTCTTAACACCAGAAAGGTTCTAACACTTCAATTGTTTCTGGTTTATATTTTTTTCCTTGTCGCTGGTATTCTATAGCCAACACGAACATTTCACAAACACCCTAACATGTAACAGGCACGAACTACATTTCATTCCTTGATACACTAGATGACCACAACGATGCCACTCTGGACGGGCAAGAACCATTAACTTTTCTACATGATTCCCCATACACTGATGATAAAACGCTTATAGAGATCGGTAAAAAATACTCAGATAACTTTTTTATCTTCAGCATGAACTGTCAGAGCATCAATGCAAAATTCAATGACATTATAATATATCTCGACCTCCTACACAAAGAGGGTTTCCACTTCAGTGCTCTGTGTTTTCAAGAAACTTGGGTTTCCGATAATCATCAAGGTAGCCTTTTCCAAATTCCTGGTTATATCCTCATCCAACAAAGCCGAACGTGCTCAGCACACGGTGGACTAGCGATACCTGTATATATAAAAGAAGGCCTCACGTTTAATTTAATTCAGACTCCTCGATATAAAACTTGGGAAAACCAGTTTATAGAAATAATCTGCGCTAACAAACGGCTAACTCTCGGCAATCTCTATCGACCACCACGTGATCGTAACGAAGACTATTACTCCTTCATCGATGAATTCTCCCAAACACTTACTCAATTTCAAAATACGCATGGCGAGCTTGTAATTGCTGGTGACACTAATATTGATCTACTGAAACATAAGAACAAACCTGCATTCTCCGACTTTATCGAAACTATTTTTACGCATTCAGTTTATCCAACTATTACATACCCAACTAGAATAACCACACACAGTAAAACCCTAATTGATAACTTCTTCTATAGGTTCTCCCCCCTCATCTCTAAAACTGTCACTGGCATCCTCACCAACCGAATATCAGATCACCAAGCCTATTTCATTGGAATAAGTAAAATTCACTCAAATCAACAAAAACATAAACAAATAGTCAAATACCGGAAGTATACCGAAGCGGCAACTGAGAACTTCAAATTATAAATAACAAGGGAATTAGCAACTCAGGAGACGACTGACAATGACGTTAATACAAATTTCTATAAATTTCATGACTTACTCTGTAAGGCAAGGAACGATAACTTTCCCTTGATCACAGCTAAATTCAACAAATATAAGCATAAAAATTCCCCATGGATAACAAATGCACTTATAAACTCGATTAAAACACGAGACAATCTTTACAAGAAACTAAAAGCCACTCCGCAAAACTCACCCCACCTTGAAATACGCACGTTGCAACTACGAAACTATAACAAAGTCCTTAGACGGCTTATCAATAGCACAAAAAAAGTTATTATACTAATGTTCTAGAAATGAATAAAAATGATACCCGTAAAACTTGGTCAACCACCAATACCCTTTTAAATAAATCATCGAGGTCTAGTACCAAAGTTCCAGAATCCTTTCAAATCAACGAAGTTCAAACCTCTGACAAAACCGTATTAGCAAATGAATTCAATATTTTCATGTCAAATATGGGCCCAAACTTATCTGCCGCCATCGGGGTTTCAACTTTTCACTTTACAGGCTATTTTGGGCAACCACAACCTTACACCTTTAGTTTCGGAAACATTACCGAGAACACAGTTGCCAAAACAATAGATCAAATACAATCAAAAACAAGTTGTGGGTGGGATGGAATCTCAACCAAGTTATCAAAAGCATGTAAAAATGAAATAGTGAAACCACTGACAGTTATGATAAATCATTCAATGTCCATTGGTGTTTTCCCTGATCGTCTTAAATTAGCACGTGTTCTCCCATTATACAAAAAAGGCGACAATGCCTTCTCAGACAACTACCGCCCCATTTCCCTGTTGCCCTCAATATCTAAGATTTACGAAAGAATTATCCACGATCAATTAAGAAACTACTTTGCCGAAAATAACCTTTTATACTCCAGTCAATACGGTTTCAGACCAAAACACTCTACCGACTTGGCCGCAGCTGAACTTATTGATAGAATTGTAAAAACACTTGACGCAAGGGCCCAACGCGCCGCGTAGCGGCAAAAAAGCGAAGCTGGCGAAACATTTATAACGGGTCACCGTCACTTATTATTGGACTTATAGCGCATTTACGGGGTTGCAACTAATAATGCTTTAAAGTGTCACCAGGAAAGAAAAGCATGCGACCTAACGCCGATCTATTTGTATAAAGTGATATTTGGAAGGTATATAGTAGGAAATATCAATAAAATAATCATTCCATGTCGTCTTTTGAGGGCATTTTTGATTGTAAAAAATATATGTGTACGTCACCGGAGTCTCTGCAATGATAATTTTATCACAGCAGTCTCGCGCAAGTAGAAGTTCTTTACCTATTAGTTCTTCACTTATTAGTCTCAATGTCTGGCGCAAAGCCAGACGTTTTCCATTACGATTTCGCTACTATGTTTGACAAGAAGGAGCAGTGCGCGAGATATGCTAATGAGCAGACTTCCCTCGCTTGAGTTTCGGAAGAATGTTCCATATCGCGCTAAGCTGACCACTGCTGACCATGACAGGCGTGCATTGGACTGGTACAGGTTGGAACTGAACATTGAATATGCTGGTGGTGACGGTCGTGACTGATGCAGTATCCTTGGACTTGTCCACAGCATCGTTCAATCATTGCTCTCTGAGCTGCCTTGATTCTGTACTTACCCAAATACTGAGACCAAATGCCTGTTGACTGTGCTTTAAGAGAGACTGGCGCCATGCCTAGTCTCTCTTAAAGCACAGCCACAGTCAACAGATACCAACCCCCTCAGACTCAGAAACCACAAACGCCCAACCCTTCCTGCTACCTTAATACTTCTGGATGCTGGCAATAAATCTCTTTCTATTTTTATGGACCTTAGCAAGGCTTTCAACACTCTATAGATCACAACATACTACTGCGTAAATTGAAACATTATGGACTAAATTCAAAAGCTCTTTCACTTATGAGTAACTATCTTTTCAATTGGGAACAATTTGTTGACTACTGCGGTACAGAATCCACTCGTGCAAAAATCAAAACAGGGGTCCCCCAAGGATCTATTTTGGGTCCTCTATTATTTATCATATATATTAACGATCTCAACAAAGCAAGTGATAGTTTTAACAGCGTCATGTTCGCTGATGACACTACTCTAGAGAGCGAATTAAACAACCTTGGGTCTGAACTAAATCTGAACGAAATGAATGTAAATATTAACACAGAATTATCAAAATTGGCAGATTGGCTAAAAGCCAATAAACTGTCACTAAACCTCCCCAAAACTAGATATATCATCTTCGAACGGTCTAACTCAAAAGCCATCAACATCACTCCAAAAATCCACGATATCCCGACGGATCGAGTGGAACAATTTGATTTTCTTGGCTTCACACTCCATAAATACCTCAGTTGGGTCCCTCATACACGTAAGATAGCCTTAAAGGTATCACGAGCAATTGGAATTTTGAAACACCTCAAATCCTATGTTAATCAAAAAACCTTAGTTACTGTTTACCACGCCCTCATTAGTCCACATCTAAATTATCAGCTGCTGTCCTGGGGCTACGAACATGACTCCATCATTAAACTTCAAAAGAAGGCTTTTCGAGTGATCACAAACAGAAAGCTTATTGCCCATACTGAACCTCTATTAAATACTTTAAAAGTATTGAAATTAACAGACTTACACTCACTTCTACAAATGAAATTCCTATACAAATTTTTTAACAATGACCTTCCGGGCTAAAACAAATGACCAAGTACATCCTCACAATGCTAGAAACGGGCAGAAATTGACAACTCCACGATGCAGACTTAACTTTAGCCAAAAAAGACCACTTTATAATATTTTCGCTATCTTCAATTCCCTCCCTTCCTTGGTCTCGGACAAAATTCACACTCACAGTCTTCATGGCTTCAGTACCTATTTAAAAAAATATTCATTGGGATTATACAGTTCTCGCTGTGTAATTCCACACTGTTATGTATGTGCTCATTCCTGATTTTTAATATCAAAAACATTACAATTCGAGTCGATTTCATACTAACCCTTTTGTGTATCTAGCTGTTCCATGCAGGTTCTTACCCAGAGGTACTTTTGTGTTGTTTGTTCTTTCTCTTAAATGTATTTTATTTCAGCAGGGGCACAGCCGTAAGCGATCTAATTATTGATCTTGGCTGTGTCCCTGGCCGTTATTTTCACTGTTAAAAATCTCATACATGTACTTTAATTATTATGTTGGCAAAATAAATTACACATTACAAATTACAATTAGTGGCCACCATCCAGCTGGCCTATTCTATGACTCTCGTTTCTCCAGAGCTTCGCCGCCTGGGCGCCATAACGACCCAAGAGATTCGTGCCATCTCTACTTCTTGGGCCGAGTATAAGGGAGTGGCGGTAAACGAGGTTTTAGATGCGGCTATATGGAGTTCCCACTCCACTTTCTCCAAGTATTATATGCGCGATTGTTGCGGTCTGTCATGCCCCCGCATTCGCCCCGTCTGGATGACTTAGGGTTAACCACCTAGGTGTCTTGGGCACCAACTAAAACCACTTACCACTTCCCGGCCACTTACCACTTAACGGGCACTTACCGGGCACCTTCGTTCCAGCCCATGTTCCCTGTTTTCTCTTCACCCATGTAGGTTGGTTCCAGGTCTCACGACAGATGGCAGCACCGTTCAGGTTTGATTTTGTTCAGGTTCAAATTTGATATACATGTATACTTTGAAGTTACCCACCTATTTTTTTTAATTGGCCATGTAAAAGCTCCAGAAACCATCCTCAGACTAGATCCATACAAAAAAGTACATGCACGGACCACAGCTTTGTGTTATCAATGTGCGTGGTCCCCTAACCCAGAAACAATATGTGAAAAAAGTTGGGCGCACATAACCAACTTTTTGAGAAGGACAAGATTCTGCCTGATTAACATGAAAAAAAGCTATTTCCTAGAGGTGGAATTCACCTGATTGCGAACCGACTCCAAATTCCCGATCTGTGTACACTCCAGTGTAAACAATTCTTACAAATCGGATCATTTTCAAGGCGGGCTGGAGGTGCACCTCTCAGTAGTTGCTCCGGTACCCGGATATTTCGCCCCTTGACAACCCCCCCACGGATATTTCCCTGTGTCCGGTTGGGGGCAAATGTCCAGGGGAAAATGTCCTAGGATCGTTGCGTAGTTGGGGTATAGGGGGCAAGGATGACATTGCCAAGTGTTTTAACCAATTATCCACACGTTACCAGTGGCATTACCAAGGGTATTGTCCAGGCCCCACACCTTACCACTGGCATTGCCAAAGTATCGTGTCCTAGGCCCCAAACTTTACCACTGGCAAGGCAAATTATCTTGTCCAAGAAGGCTGAAGCCGTCGCCAAGGGCACAAACATTACCAGTGGCATTGCGAAAGTGTCTTGTCCAAGGACCAAAACATTCAGTGGCATTGGCAAAGTGTCTTGCCCAGGGCCCCACACGTTACCACTGGCATTGCCAATGACCCAAACATCACCAGTGGCATTGCCAAAGTGTCTTGTCCAAGGACTAAAATATTACCAGTGGCCAAACTGCAAAGTGTCTTGTCCAAGGACCCAAACATTACCAGTGGCATTGCCGCAGTGACTTGTCCAGGGACCCAAACACCACTAGTGGCATTGCCAAGTGTCTTGTTCAAAAACTGAAACACTAGCATTGCCAAAGTGTCTTGTCCAGTGACCCAAACATCATCAGTGGCATTGACAAAGTGCCTTGTCCAAGGACCCATACATTACCAGTGGCATCGCCAAAAAGTCTTGTCCAAGGACCCAAACATTACCGGTGGCACTGCCGAAGTGTCTTGTCCAAAGACCCAAATATTACTGATGCCACTGCCAAAGTGGTTGTCCAGGGACCCAAACATTACCAGTAGCATCGCAAAAGTATGTCTTGTCCAAGGCCCCAAACATTACCGTTATTCCATAAACCGCGATCATTGTGTGCGTGCCTGGTGTAATACATCTGACCAGTGGCATTGCCAAAGTGTCTTGTCCAAGGAACGAAATGTTACCAGTGGCATTGTCAAAGTGTCTTATCCAAGGAACGAAACATCACCAGTGGCATAAAGTGCCTTGTCAAGGGACCAAAAACAAGTGGCATTGCTAAGTACACGGCCACAGCAGCAGTAGCGCCCCCTTGTGGGAATAGCAAGAGGTAGTCACAAAGCCTGATATTCATGAAATTAGCATAAATCACTGAAATTATACTGTCAGGAACCGCCTACCTGAACGGTGCTGCCAGCTCTCGTGAGACCTGGAACCAACCTACATTGGTAAAGAGAAAACAGGGAACATGGGCTGGAACGAAGGTGCCCGGTAAGTTGTAAGTGGTCGGTAAGTGGTAAGTGGTTTTAGTTGTTGCCAGGTGTCTTGAGAGTTATTCCGTGAGTCCCGTTTTTGGGTTCTCCCTATTTTGAATCGCAGCATTTCTTGTAATTCCACAGTGTGCCTCTTGACGAAATGTGCTGAGCGTTTACCATGTGAGGTTTTTTCCCCTACTCTAGCAGGGGTGGGTTCCCCAGTTTGGCTCTCCTTTGTTTTTCTCAAAGGGTATTTTGGCCACTAGCCCGGGTTGCCCCATGCTTATTTTCTGGGTTCCCTTGGTCTCACCCGTTAGGGTTCTGCTATGCGGCTCTGGAGACTCACTTCACTACATGGTAAGTCACCGTTTACCCACCTTCCTGAGTTGTTGGTATTCGATGCAAAAGTCTGACTACCCGCCCTGCCTGTCCCAACAGCAACGGGACTTACTCTTGTGCTCGAGTAATGAGTACTATAAAGTAATGGCGGCTTTCACGAGGCAGAGGCTGTATTGGGGCGCCACCTAGGTGTAGCTACGTGAACTAGCTAATCATTTTTCTATTTTAAATAACTTAATTTTTCCTCGGGTGTGTCCGATAAGGGCACACATGCAAAAGTCTGACCTGGGTTGGTATGAACTAATAAAATGACATTTCCACAGGAAATGGAAATTCGAGATAGTGGCTTCGCTTGCCAGATGTTCAGTTGAGCTTCTTTCGTTCGGACGTGATGTGGTATATGCTCTTGCTGCTGCCCGCTGTGGCCTTCGCTCAAGATACCGCAGGTAGGGAGAATTGAAATATCTAAAACTGAAAACAACATCATTTATTAGCTGAACGTCTTTGAGTCGGACACACGGTGGTGTACTAAAAAGGTCACTAGTGACATTGTGCAAATAGAATTGATCGTTGATGACTTGTTTGGTAGAAGGCTTGGTGTGCGGACGTCAGTTCGCCGTTCTCCTCTTAAGTGTTTGTTTGAGGCCCGGTCTGTTGAGTTGGGTGTTGGTTCTTGGCCACGTTCGTGGCCAGCAGTTGTTAAGGGTAGGCAGTACGTAAGAAGAAAATCTCTAAATTGTAGCCAAGTGAAAAAATTACACAGTGCAATAACTATGCAGTGGAACACACATAGCTATGCACCAGAGCGATGTACACAATTTATAGACACAGTACATCATATAGTGTTCGACTAGAAGTCTATTGTTTTCAAAAACAATGCATCACAGCAGACCAATTAAATCACCGTCTGGCACACATATTGTAACAAAGTGTTGTCGCCAAAAATGGTTACACCTCGCATCTACAGCTTCCCACATAGAAGGGAGTGAATTTCCTCTGTAGATGTTACTGTTAGAAATCGATGAGGGACCTCCACTGGAAATTACGAAAATGTATGACAGAATCTGCCATATTTGTTTGGAACTACTTTGACCTAGTTTTCGTTAACCCTTTGGGCCAACCTGTTGTTGTTGTTGTTGTTGTTGTTAGGCGCTCTGTCCATCCCTATGGCAGCTGATGACGATATCATCCATGCAGTCCACCAACTTCGTTTATTTCATGGGGGGGGGGGATACCCAGATGTCCATATTTCCTTCAAGTGGTGTTAGATTTAGGAAATGTTTTGGGACAACAATGCATTCCACTGTAACACAAGAGGACAAGGGCAGCATAGGCAGCAGATGTAGATTTTGTCCTCAGCAACATGCAGAAACTCCCATCCCACATGTATCCCAATTTTGAGGGTTGTTTCTAAGTAACATCTTCATTCTTCTACGCACATGGTGCAGCATTTAGTAAATAAACACAAATTTTATGATAATGTATTTTTGTTATATTTTTTGAATGTAACACATTTACATAATGAAATGGAAACAAAATATCAACAAATCAGATTGCTGATTTCGGATTTCAACACCATCAATCTAATATTTTTTCAAGTCAACAATTTACCATCGGTGTAGAGAAATGGCCACACTTGCCAAACCAGCAACAAAGACATAACACATGTTTGTACACTTGAAATATATTGTGTTGGATACTTTGGATATTGTTTTGGGTACCGGTATGGAACTCGACAAATAGAGGGGATCTATGGGGATCTATGCTAGTTTTAGGTTCTACAGGTCTCGAACTTGTAAGATCTGTAACCACGCCTCCAAATCCCATTTTGGTAATGAAGAGATTGCCCCATATTTGGGAGACTGTTTTGAAACCATCACTAACTTTGGAAGATCGGTGCCCGGCTATTTGGTTTAAAAACCCCTATTTTTCCCCATCAAAACAGCCCTTTCCATTATTCAAATGATAACTTATTGTCTGAAGACTTATTTCATAGCAGAAAATTACTAATAACTCTGATTTGATGCGAAATATCTAACTTTATTTGATGACTTGATTTTCCCTTGGCCGTGGATCGAGTTTGTTTACAATCTCCAGCGCCATCTTGGAAAAGCCGTGACGTCACCGCGGAATCCTCCTTATTGGTTCATCATACATTTCATGTAACTTCCAGTGTCTTCCTCAGTTCAAATTGCCCCTTTCTCCATACAGTGTTTACCATACCTATTGCCTGCAACCTTGCGAAGGCGAGGGCAGATATTGTGCTTTGCGAAGGGCAAAAAAGCCCTGCGATGGCCAGATTGTGTAGAGCCGAGCAAGGGTGTGCCAACCTCTACATCCAAGATCTAATTGATTAGCAATTCAAAATGGCTGCACCGTAGACCCTGGACACTCCCCTATAACATATGCCGCGTCACTGCCAGAATCTTGGGTTGACGTAGTATGTTTGACCTATGACCCGTCTTCTATTCGGGTACTACGTGTCAGCACAGTTTCAACATCACCAAAAACCATTTGTAGCTGATCAAATAATTGTAAAATTTAGCAATTATTTAGGTGTCCTGTTTCTCTTGTGGCCCCAAGCACCATACCGGGAGGAAAGTATTTTAATTTCCAAGGCTGCCTGAGAGACTTTGAAGCCCCTCACTCAGTTTAGCTGTGATGTTTAAAATGACTATGCTATCTCTAAGATACTATCTACTATAGCGGAGCTTTAGTCTCTCTGGCACATCCCCCTTGGCTACATTTAGACGGACGCTTGTTGTAAAATTCCCTTCGTGATGATTGAGTATTGGGAGAGTTTTGGGGGAAACACTCGATCATCTAAAAGTATGGAGGGTACTACTATTGTGTAGTACATAGGAAAGAGGGGAGTTGACGAATGCCATTTTCCCCCAATACTCTATTGTTAACCTGAAATGGGAGGTGCGGGAATCCCCATAGGGTCACGAGTGACATTGAGCAACGAGCATTGATCGTTGATCACTTGTTTGGCAGAAGCCCTGGTGGAGCTACAGTGGGAGATGGTTCGGAACATTGTCGGTATCGTGGACAGGAGTATAGGCTTTTTTCTAGCCCGCCGCCCCCTTTCCTTTACTCCTATTTAATTTGTCATCTCTCGTTTCTCGTTGACGAATGTCATTTTCCCCCAATACTCTATCTCCAACGTGAAATGGGAGATACGCAGTGTCCCTAGTGCTCTTTACTGCTGTCGTATGTATGCCCTAGTTCAGTAAACGGCAGTTATTGATAATTAATGCCATTGTTGCTGACCACTGTAGCCCTTTCTCAGGATTCTGCAGTTAGGGAGATTTGACTTTTTATCAGATTCAGAATTCAAATTAAAGAAAGACTAAGAAATCTACTTGAGTTTGAATGAAACTACGATATATATTACTGAAATAAGCGGTCATATTTATGAAAATACGATGAGACGTATTTTATTCAAATTACCAACATTGTCCGACGCAATTCATCCAGCCACTGACACTGGTGCTAGGAGTCTGAAGGTGAGTGACAGAAGTTTCTCCGGTTTTTTTTGCTCCCTTTTAATGAATGTGTGGAAAGAACTGCTTAACAGTAATTTTTGCTATTCTGGTAGTTAATATTGCACCGACTGTAAAATTAGTTGTTTTTAACTATCGAAATAGTACCGTTATTCTTAAACATTTTGATCGTTAATTTTTTGCCTTATTTTTTTACCACTAACTTTTTGACTCACCGTAGGGGAGTCTCTACAATAGTGAGTTTTTGCAAAACCCCGAAACGCCAATGTGAACGCCTGTCCCATTGTTCTACATCATGATCAGCAGCTCGAACAAGGCGATTAGGCATTCGCGTTGGCGTTTCGGTGGCTTTGCGAAAGTTTCCAAATACCGCAGTCTCCGGCGTCCGTCGTCGTCGTCTGTATCCTGTTTGAAAACAGATCGCAAGGGCTATGAACTTGGAACTTTGTACATAACCCCTGGGGCAGGTATCCTCCGACACTGAATTACCACCTGGTCTAATTCTTCACTTGGGCACCAAAGGTGTGAAAACCTAAAGAGTGAGTTATCTTGCTTCTCCTTCGGTCACCTTGGTCACAATGGTGTACATCACAATGCGGTGTACTGCACTGACATGCGGTAATTTAGCAGCATTCATTTACACTGTCCACAATTGTGAATCCAAAGGCTTTCTGTAAGTATGAGTCAGACTGTGCTAATTTATATCAGATGATAAACGTTGGGGAATCTACATGCTTGACACTTGGAGTGGCCCCTCTTGAAACTGGTGTCACACTTTTTTCACCCTTACAATACAGAAAGAAAAGTAGTCAGTGCTCATAGAAGGTTTTGGGCATGTTTGTTTACCTTAGAAGGGGCTGAGTGCTTAAGGAACAATCCCTTGGATTGTGATTGTATGAAAAACTACTTGAAACTTGGAACACATGACCTTCTAGGTCAGATCACCTCTGACACTGACTCGGTCCAATCTGATTCTCCATTTGGCCACCAGGGGGCAAAACTGAAAAGGTAAAAAGTGCAATATTTTGCTTATTGGTCAGACTTGTTTTCGATGATATGTTTAAGCAAGCATATGTCACGTTAATACCGATTTTGATTTGACCAACCTTTCAAGGTTGCAGATGTCAAATGGCGTTAATTGGTCGTTAGGCTTTAACTAGGGCACCTTTCTTAACTGCAGTGAACATTGATCTCACATTTGGTAACTATGTACGGTACCCTATAGTAAGGTCATCCCAGGGACCGAAGTTCGGTTCGCTTTGATTCACAATTCAGGGGGCAAAATCTGAAAACCTTAAAAATGCGATTAATTGATTATAATTAGTTGCCCGATTGCCACCAATCTGATATCATGGGTACATCTAACCACCATACAGTATTATAATATGTCACGTTGGTTTTTTACTTGACCTACATTTCGCGGTCACAGACTAGGTTAAATGGCATAAAATATCCAATTGGCCATACATAAACTGTACTATAGCATGTTTCTTAACCAACATGAATTCCTATAACCAAATAACTATACGGTGAGCAAAATGGCCCTTGGCCTTTTCGTTTTAAGCGAGAACAATTAATGAATGGTTTGTTTCAAACATATTTTAATAACTGCACAGTTGCGGGTGCAATAGGAACTACCAAGTTAATAAATGTTAAGACTATGTGGAAGCTCAAATACATACAGCCTGTGAAAATTTCTGCACGGCCTTACGTAATATGCCACGTTTTCATTGTTAATCTAAACATAGTGGTTGGGCTCAAGTGATACGAAGTCGACGATCATGTCTGATTGACGATCAGTCATTTTGAAAACAGTGTGCACGTGTGCATATTGATGGAGGTCGTGCGTTCGATTCTCGGAAGGGTCACCGCTGTTTCGTCTTTGTGTCCTTGAGCAAGCCACTTAACCCTACTTGCTTCTCTCCACCCAGGAGTAAATGGGTACCTAGCTGGCAGGGATGGCAAACTATGAATGTTAGTCCTGAGCGCTGTATAGCTGCAGCTCGGACCTGTGATACTTCCAGAGAGTAGAGCTTGAATCACGAATGCACAGGTCAATAGCTAGGGGTAATAATGTGAAGCGCTTTGAGCGACTGAAACCAGTTGGATTTATGATTATTATTATGTTAGAGGTCACGTCAAGTAACGGCCAAGGCGATTTAACGGAAACTGCGGGTTCTACAGAAACTTGGCTTTCCATCCTAAAAACTGTATGAAAATATCGATATTAAATATATGATAAAGATAAGTAATATTTGCCACGTTTGTCTTCTCCTCACCGCGGCCGATGTGTAAATGGGCCTCACGCATGTTGCGGTTGGAACAGACCTGAGGAGCATTGACCGCTATTACTCAATCTTCAATGTTGTACACATGCACATCTGCTCTGGTCTCCTGACAGAGAGGTCGCGGATATGAATCCTTCAAAAGCACTTTCCTGTCAGTAGCTTCTCCGTGGCAACCCTGGAAGCTTCTGTGATGGTGAAGCGCGTTGAGCAAAGATCTGACTATGGAAAAGTGCTATATAAGAATTGAACAATAAAATTGTTTACACACTTGAGAATAACATGTCCAATAGTGTAGAGTGAACCTCAAAAATGATCTTAATAGATTCTGTGACCCCTAGGACCTATAATTCGATACCAAGATATTCATCCTGTGTCAAATACGAAGCGAGATTTAGCCCACAATATGTTTTGGCGATCCTTCTTTGACGTCACATTTTGAACCTTTACGGAACCTAAACCTTCCGAAAACTTTGACATGTTGTTCACAAGTAACGCGGAAACACCATAAAATGTTTTCTATCATTTTAAGGGGGGGGAGCAGGTGCCATATTGTCCCCAATGTGACAGAAAATCCAGACTTCCCCGTAATTTTCAGAGTTGTGACCTTCAAATTACAGGTCATAGGTCACCAAATTTAAATACCCCATTCATATTACCTTTCAAAAAACATCAGGGGGTCCCAAAGAGTTGATTCCAGTTGCACTTTCATTTATAACTGTTTCGGGTGGTAATCTTTTAAGCATTTCTTCGTGAAAAGTGCTAGATGTTAGGCTCAACCCCTTTTGGTGCCCTTTTGACCTCTGGTGGCCTTGAAGGTCAATTAATCAAATTTTATTCAATACCACCTTGAAGCTTACATTAAGACAATGACTAGTCATAGAATGTTCTACTGCTACGCTTTAGCCAATTTAATTTCCCCTACTCCCCAAAAATAGGCTTTGGTGATGCTGTCCCTCTATCACAAAAACGTGTCTGGAGAAATTGCGCAATTGAGTTCATCTGTCAAATAACAGTTTTTATATGTCCATGTCACCCACCGACATGGTCCATGGGTCAAATGAAACGGCCAGGGGCCATTGTGCTCACCGTATAGATATTTGGTGGTTAGGAATTCATCCTGGTTAAGAAACATGCTACATGTATATTACATGAATATTGGTCAAATCAAATTCAGTATGACATGTGATGTATCGTTGCTTGGAGTACCTACCATAAAAATATCATCGAAAAACAAGTCGCTAATAGGCGAGATATTGTACTTTTTACCTTTTTTAGTTTGGCCTCCTGGGGGCCAAGCCTAGTCTAGGAGCAGATCGGATCGAAATTCGGTGTCCAAAGATACATGACAGAGGGAGTCATGTGTACCAAATTTCAGGTTCACAGCTTTAGCGGTTAAAAAACGTGCAATAGTTACACTCAAATGGCCAATTTACGCCATTTGACCTATGTGACCTTGAAAATTAGGTCAAATCAAAAAACCCGTAGGTTATGTGATGCATCCTTGCTAGGAGTACCTAGCATAAAAAAATTGAAAACAAGTCACTAATAAGCGAGATATTGCACTTCTTTACCATAAAAATTTCATCAGTAAGCGAGATATTGTACTTTTTACTTTTACTTTTTTGGCTCACCGTAGGGGAGTCTATACAACACCGCTGTGTCCGTTGTCCGTCGTCGTCGTCGTCGTCTGTCGTCGTATCCTGTTTCAAAAACAAACAGTGGCACCTTTCTTAACCACTGGGGCTGTGAACTTGAAACTTTGTAAAAAAGACCCCCCCCAGCTCAGGTGACATCTGACAATGAATTTCGGTCCGATCTGATTCTTGACTTGGCCACCAGGGGGCCAGAAGTGGAAAACCTAAAAATGTGATATCTTTCTTATGAGTGATTTGTTTTCAATAACATTTTCAAGGTTGGTTCTCCTAGCAAGGACACATCACATATCATATGAGTTTGTGATTTGACCTGCTTTTCAAGGTCAAAGAGGTCAAATGGCGTAAATCGGTCGTTTGAGTGTAACTATGGCACGTTTCTTAACCACCGAAGCTATGAACTTGAAATTTGATACACATGACTCCCTACGTCATGTTTCCTCGGACACTGAATTTTCATCTGATCTGGTACTCAACTTAGCCACCAGGAGGCCAAAACTAAAATAGATAAAAAGTGAAATATCTCGTTTATTAGTGACTTGTTTTTGATGATATTCTTATCGTACTTACTCCAAGCAACGATACCTCACATGTCATACCGAAAACGAGTCGCTTATAAGCGAGATATCACACTTTTTAGGGGGTTTTTGGCCCCCTGGTGGCCAAATCGATAATCAGATCAGACTGAAAGTCAGTGTCAGAGGTCACTTGACCAGGGGGTTATTTGTGAAGAAGTTTGTAGCCCTAGCAGTTAAGAAACGAGCCAGTATTACCGGATACAGACGACGACGACGACGACGGACACTGCGGTGTTGTAGAGACTCCCCTACGATGAGCCAAAAAGGACAGCAGGGGAAGTGCTTTTTTGCACTTTCTGACTAATAATACAACTACTCGCCGTTGTGTAGAAATATATAGAAACACTATAGTATGTCCAAGAAAGTTTGTCGAATTAAATTTGATAAAAGTGGCTGTACATCGCAGCGATAGGGTTAACATAAGATCTTATCCAAAAGGTTACTTGTCATTGTGACGGGTGGCGTAGAATTACTGCCCACGCGGAACTACTAGACGTAACGCACCGCTCGCGGTTCACTGCGTTGGGCACATTTGTAACACCATGCCGAAATTATGCAAAGCCGTTGGTGATAATTGGTTTTAAAGCCGTTTTTGAAAAGGTATGAACTGCCGTGCGTGGTCGACTGATCGTGTTTGGCGTGGATTGTTTTACTCGTTTTCAGATTTTATTTTCTGAAGGTTAGATTTTTTCATTTATTGACATTTGTCAACAGTTTCATCAAAATTGGAATTTTTTTGTGAATCAAATTTGTTTGTTGTTTGCCCTAAGGTTACGAAGTAAGGAGGCCCTGACGCCATGCCCGGTTGAAGGTGAGCGGGTCATTGTCCTGCCGTACAATGGCTTGAAGTGGGCTCCACTGTTTTTCTATCCAGTAATTCATACACTTTTTTCTCGGTTTTAAACGACCAGTTCAGAGTGTAGTTTGTCCATCACCTTTTCAAAAATGATGCGGTCATAATAGCACTCAGGCCAATTCCGAGCATAGGCCTTAGCTTTGCCGCTTATTGAAGAAATGGTGTCGATTTCTAGTGATTCGTCAGAATACCAGAATGATAACCAGCAGGTTATGTCAAATCTGTCAATTCATTGCTGAACTAAACAATCCAGACAAAGTTCGTGCTTGAATACATGATGTGGCTATGCAGTATTATAATCGTGGGTTGGGGCATGGCCAACGGACTGGTCGTCTAGAACCGAGAATAAAGTATGCAAGAGGATATGTACACAGTTGCATAGTTTTATGTTTACAGCGTTTTATATTAATATTCATTAGGCTCATTGTAAAGCCCCGCCTTTGATTTTATGCTAACTGATGTGAATCCCAGCAAACATTTTCTCTTGAACACACAACATGCTGTGTATACAATGTACAAGCACGCGCATTGCCTAGAGTACACAGCAGGCTTCGTTGGCTGGAGAAAACTGTTTTGGTCATATGGCACACATGGCATCCAAAAAGCGGGGCTCCATGGGGGGGGGGTCATAGCCAGATATATAATGGGGTAAGAAACATGACCACAGGAGGTTCTAGAGTGCCGTATTACAAACGTGGTGTTGCTCCTGATACCAAAGGAGAGATTTTTGGATGGCGGGAAAGGATGAGAATTTGGCCCCAACTTGAAAGGAAGCGGCGTGTTCTTCCACCGCCACCGCCATTTTTTCTCCAGGTAACGTCATTGATGACGCGGTTATGTTATTTCGTCTCTGCCGTGCATGCAATCAACTTGTTCCTGCGTACACAGCATACTTCGTTCATATATTGACCCTCTTCAGACGGATGGTGCCGCATAAATGCCAGTTTAATTCGACGAACTTTCTGGGACACACTTTAAATACCGGGTTTCAGGAAATTCGTACGCATAATATCAGCACCACGGCATTGTGTATGTCTGCATTTCTTTTTTCCTGGATCACCAGAAATTACGAACGGCGTACCCTTTTTAAAGCTTGCAGAGAAAACGAACATGCAATGACACAAAGGCATCAATTGAAATGCATGATGTGATAAGATAGTGCTAAAACATATACAACACAGGTGTGACATTCTCCCATCCTAAATGTACATAGCAACAACAAACGCCTTTCGTCATGACTTGTTGTTTGATTAAGTATAGAAAGGGAAATCGTATAATTTGATCAAACAATGTAACACGGTTTTCATTTTAAGAGTTGCAGTTATCTTAAAGTGATACTATAGGCAAGAGGTAGGTAGGTCAAATTAAGTCACGCAAAGGTCTCTCCTCAATTGCAGCACATCGAAACTAGTGCTAGTCCGTGGAATACAACTTAAAGCTGAACTGCATGCACAAAACCAGAGCGTCCCATGCGGCAATAGTGAGAAATTCAAACGACCGAAAGGTCCTTCTGAATACGGCCTGAAACATGATAGACCTCCAATGCTTCGATGTGCTTGATTTCGCAAACCAGCAAGCCACAGGACGATGCGGACAGTCTCGGAGAATTATGGAGGAGAAGAAAATCTAAATCATCTCCAGGGATTCGAAGCCGGGAACTCGGGCTCAGAATACGACCGCTCTAACCGTCTGAGCTAGGGGGCTTTCTTGTGAACTGCTGCCAGCAAATATATCTTATATGAATGGCGATTATGCATTATTTTTTAGAGATGAACCAGAAATTTGCTCAAGTACATGTAATAGAAGAAGATACCAAGACAAAGGCGAACATTTCTGAGAGAAAACGTAAACTCCGCATACTTAATCACGCACAGCAAAGAAAATATGACTTTCTTCCTGCAGTTGCCCACTGGAAGCCGCTCAAAGATGTTGAACGAAGATAACACACAAATGTTTGCACATTCCATAAAGGTGTATAAAACGACAGGCATTTCAAGCAGCCCAATAGCCTTGAGGATAAGAGTGTTGGCAAATAAAACCAGAGATCTCGAGTTCGCGTCCCGATGAGAGGACTTTTTATATTTTTTTCTTCCAGAATTCTCTGCGAAGGTCCGCATCGTCCCACAGCTTGCTGGTTTGTGAAATCAAGCGCATCGAAGCATTGGAGGTCCATCATGTTTCAGGCCGTGTTCAAAAGGGCCTTTCGGTCGTTTGAATTTCTCACTATTGCCGCATGGGGTGCTCTGGTTTTGTACATGCAGTTCAGCTTTAAGCAATAGGAAAATGGAACTACGACAATCCACGACGTTTTTTTTTAAACGACCCCAAAAACATTGTCTTTGGCATTATTTTTAGGAAAAAGACAATTCCTAGAGGCATTTGAGCTCAATTTAAAAAAAGACAATTCCTAGAGCCATTTGAGCTCAATTTCAGTAAAAAGGCAATTTCTAGGAAAACGAATTTCCCTATTACTACTATGATTCCTTGTAAATTGATATTTTCCCTAAAATTAATGCAAAAAACAATGTCTTTTTCCTAAAATTTATGCCAAAAACAATGTTTTTGAGGCCTTTTTAAAAACTGTCTTGGATTAGTCCTACCATTTTTCATATTACCAGGGTTTAACAATAAACATTTGTTTTACCTTATAAGTTAAATTTGGTGGCAAAAATACTTGTTAACTTACGGGCGTTCATAGCCACGCCAGAGGTCAAGTATTTTTTTTTCAGACGAAAGGTATCTGCGAAACTACGAAACGAAAGCTATCTCAGCTTTAAAGCTGAAATGCATGAACAAAAACAGAAGCGTCCATGTTTTTAAAAAAGAGAGAAATCCAATCGTCCGAAACACCCTTCAGAAGTCTGCCAGAAACATGATAGTCAACGCCGAAACAGTGGCGCTGCCGTCAGTCTGTAGCAGAAAACCGGAAGTACTGGATCATGAGTGTAAGTACATGTACAAGTGCACATAGGCCATGTTCTGTATGCGGGCGGCCTGCAATGTACATGCATTGTGTGCGTGTGTCCTGATGATAACCTGGAAAAAAAACAAACGTCGACAGCGCCACTGTTTCGGTGTTGACTATCATGTTTCTGGCAGACTTCTGAAGGGTGTTTCGGGCGTTTGGATTTCTCTCTTTTTTAAAAACATGGACGCTTCTGTTTTTGTTCATGCAGTTCAGCTTTAACACCATAACATGTTTTCTCTCATACGAAAGTTATTTATGAGATCCTTCATTGATGTAAGGAGATATTATCTCAACATAAACAGACATGGTCATGTCTCTCTCTCTACACATATCCATCACAGGGGTATTACATTTTCTAATTGATTCTATGTAGGCGCCATACATAGAAACAATTTGTGCGTAATACTTTAATTCCTTGCGAATAAGAACCGATCCTGGCCACCAGTGAGGCCTAACTTGTCCCGCCCACGACATGTGAGTAGGCGTGCTTGATTTGACTACATGAATAGGCTTCGGGAATTGACATAAAGGGGAATTCTTTATCGATGTCGTTGACTTGTGGTCAAATCCCACCATGTTAACCCTTAGTATACCATAATGGGAAAGATGGTTACACACTGTTTCAATTTTATGCTCGGCAGGGTGACGTCGGTGAAGGAATTTTGAATGCATTTTAACCTCTAAGAAAAAAGCAAGTTTTGCGGATGCCTGCAAGAAACAAGATTTGATGTGGTCATTTAATGGCAAAATGAACACTTCTACAGGGTAGCCCAAAAAAGGTAATGGCATGAGACGGCTTCAAGAAGCCTGCAGGTCCTGTTATTCATCAGGGTCCTCGACAAGGTCTTCCTCTGGCAGGTTAAAAAATTCTAGTCCCTCATCGACGTCCCCAGCAGGTTGTTCGAGATCTTCTGCCCCAACCAGTGGAACCCCACGCCCAATACCAGCAGCATGAAATGAATTTTGCACCACCTGTTCGGGTACTTCCTGCCATGCGTCTCGGACAAGGCGTGTCACTTCTAAAATTGAAATCCTTGGACAATTTCCATCCGGCGTCGTGTGTTCCTGTTTCCACAATCTCCATAGCAGACGAAGACGGACTTTGAAGCTGTGGATGACAGAAACATCCAAGGGCTGCGCAATGGGGGTACAACCTGGTGGAATAAACTCAATAACACCGCCATTCTCAATGATGAGAAGGGCAACTTCTTCTGTAAGATGCACACGGCAGCGATCCCATATGAGAAGGAAAGGTAGATACCCGTCTTCCTGGTCGTCCTGGTCCTGATGCATGAAGGGGATGAACACCTCTCCGAGGTAATCTAACATAACATTTGCTCTCATCCACCCCGTTGGTGATTGTGCCACGACTACATCTTCAGGCAGATTGTCTTGAAGCTCTTGCCATGCGGCTGCAGTTGGACGTCTGAAGGTGATGTGCGGGGGTAATTTTCCCCCTGCCATTGTGACTGCTAAAGTGACGGTACATCCCAGCCTAGGATTGCCCCACGAAGATTTGATATCAATCTGCGTTGCCCCTGTTCGGTTGTAGGTATAACTGCCATGGTTGTCAAAAAGGGTGAAAACCTCGTCTACATTTGCCACTTGATAATCTTCATAATGTTCATGCTGTTCATGCACGCTTTCCCTAAATGCAGCTACTAGGGCGTCAGCATTATCTGGCACCTGTCGGCTGTCCTTGGTCTTCCTTCTAAGGGAGATGCTGTACCTTTTCTTAAACCCTGATAACCAGCCATTTGATGCTGTAAAGTGAGATTTCCGTGGGTAATCGTTCAATATACGGGTCTGTTCTGCAATAGCCAATCCAACCCACCACTGTTGATACAGTTCCCTCGATGCATCTTTGATGTTGTGATGTGATATCGCCATTCCCAGGGCACGCCTCTCATCGAGCCAATCAGCCAGGTCTGCCTCCATCTCTTCGTATAGGCCTAAAAGATAACAGTTCATTTTACTCTGTCAGCAAATCACTAAATTTGTTCTTTGCCACATTCCATGCAAAAATGCATCCTTCAGTTTCCCTTCACTTTAGCTGTACCCTTAATGTTCAGGGGGCTTTGCCATGGTTCCCTAGACTTACCAGTGCCACGTTCTCTCCACGCTAATTCTGAACCCTTGGCTTTTGACGATGCTCTATGATGATGAATGTCATCCTCACTCATTAACCATTTCATCATTGTAGATTTTGGCAAACGGTTTGTGATGGCAAACGCTCCCACGGTTTCATTACCGGCATGGAAGTCAGCGAGAAGCTTTACTTTTTCGCGCAGAGTGTAGCGCCTGCGTCTTCTAGGATGTTCAGCCATAGTGCAGACAGACAATCCCAGAATTACCCTTCCTTTTATTCTCATCCTGGTCCACATAACCATTTCAGCATTTCAGTAACTAACATGTCTCATTGCATCACAGAAGAAACCACAGATTGTGTCACGCAATAACTGGTGCTAGGCCTGGTCTCGCCTATATGCATATGAATGGCAAGGGCGGCTGTCGTATGCATTATGACATTGGTGGATCTGCCCAGACAAAAATGGCCGCTGGTTCTTATTCGCAAGGTATTAAAGTATCTGTGTATGCATATGTGGTGAGATTCATGAGAAACGAGATTATTCCTAAGTAGGCGCCATACATAGGAACAAAGACACATTTAATTCACACCATCTCACATTTGAACAACCCTACTCAAATTGCATATTGTCTTCTCCCACTTAACCGAGCGCGGCAGAATCGTAATATGAGTCCAAATGAATAGGCCGATTTTACTGGTGGCACGCGAACATAAGAAAGAACAGCCACAGCTGATAACTGACTCCCTGTTCTTGGGCAATGCCAATGCCTTCCACGTAAGTGGATAAAAGACATGAACATTGACATGGGGTAGTCCTGTACTGAATGAATGAATACATTACAACTAGCGTCCTCATTTTATGCCCACAGTGTTGATTGACCAGAAATTTCTAATCTGGGGTCTATGATAAAGCCAGCTTCATGGGTCTGCAGATTGTCCCAATAAAGAAGTCTTGCTGTCAACTAATAAATTAAAGAAGATCACAGATTTACTTATAAATTTACCAATCAATTTTATTATCCAAACGGGGTTTACACGTCATCATCAATAACATAATCATCCTCTTCTCCTTCCGAAAACTCAATCCCCTCAACAAACTCCTCAATCTGATCATTTACCATCTATACCCCCTCCCCGACTTCGTCATCGTCCTCAGGAACTAGGCCACTGGCTCTCTAACCGTTCATAATTGTCTGTTGTGTGACCCTCTCCCAGCCGAGGCTGATCATCCTGACCACTTCCCGCCTGGTGATCCGCTCACAATGTCCTTGATCATCGGTGTGGCCGATTTTCCACACTTTCCATATGGTCCTCAGGTGGTACTTGAAGCTCCTCTTTACGCTCAAGTCCAAGAGCTGCAGCAGCGAAGTACATCGTCCTGGGATAAAAATGTCTGTCCCATTCTCTGCGGTGATTGCATCACGAAACTGCTGAGTCACCGTGCATCCAAGTTTGGGGTTGCCTTGGGATGATCTAATGTCAACTTTCTTAGACCCAGTCGCTTCGATCCGTTCTTGATCTTGGCACCATGTCGAACAACACGAATGTCTCATTCATGTTGATGATGACATCAAAATCAGCGTCTCTGATGAGGTCCGCAAACTCTCCCCGGTAGTAGTCGGCAACCAAAGCCTGGGCGTTGTCAGGTAATCCCCTTGAATCTTTGGTCTTCCTTCGATAGCTCATTTGTTTCCTGAAATGAAATTTGCATATTATCAAAATTCACCGAATGCAATCCATTCCGTACGTTAAGGCCGATCCATGCAACAGAGAAATAAAGTTCACCTTTCCATAAATTTGCTAAGCCAATGTGCAGATGCATGGAAAAGGTATCGCAGGGGTCTCTGTTCTTGTCTTTCGGCCTTCGTTTCGATCGGAAGCTATGCCCACCATTGCAGAAATTCTCTTCCAGTTTGCCCTTCAATATTTTCACCAGAAACAGGAAAAAACCAAGTCTTCGGCGCTCAAGGAACCAGGGGCCTTCTTAGGCCTTAGTAAGCGTTTACGTACTCGTAGGTCGTTCTTAGCGAGTTGTGTCATATTCATGAAGCACTCGTAACTTCAATCGATTTCGTAAGTCGTTACTAGTGTTACCTGGGGTGTTTTCGGGTTCGTAGCGTTTTCATAGACAGTTGGCGACACCTTATGGCAGCGGCGTTGATCTGGTTAGATGTAGAAGCCAGACGGGCTTTACGAAGGCAGCGTGTGTTTAGAGACCGATTGCAGCCTTTTGACATCTATGATGACGTAGATTTGTATCAGCGCTACCGGATGACTAGACCAGTCCTTCTTGAAGTCATCGACCTGTTGGAGGACGAAATTGTCCCGGACACCTTGCGCTCCCATGCCGTACCAGCATCTCTCCAAGTTTGCGTTGCGCTCCGATTTTTCGCTACCGGAAGTTTGCAGCTTGCCAATGGCGACATGGCAAGTGGCTTGAGTCAACCTACAATATCAAGGATTGTCACCAGAGTTGCAGCCGCTTTAGAACGCAAAGCACGGCAGTTTATAACATTTCCTCGAACGGCTGACGAGCAAGAACGTGAAAAGGAGGGGTTTTACACAGAACGGCACCGGATTCCAAATGTCATCGGCTGCATAGATGGACCCCTTATTCCAGTAAAGTGCCCATCCGTGAACGAGGCATCATACGTGTGCAGGAAACAGTGCCATGCGATAAATGTGCAGGGTATTTGTTCTCATGATATGAAATTCACAAATATCGTTGCCCGATGGCCAGGTGCCACACACGATGCGTTTATTTGGTCAAACTGCAACTTGAAAGTAAATATGGAACGTGGACTACTTAATGATGAAGGATGCCTGCTAGGTGCCAGTGCCTATCCACTCAGACCCTGCCTCATGAAACCAGTATCCCGCCCGGCAGATGCAGCCGACAGACGATACAACGTTCACCACAGGCGAGTTCGAAGTATCATTGAACGTACGTTTGGAAGATGGAAAAATCGATGGAGGCTCGGTTCATCACCGTTTTCCTTTTGGCAGCCTTCTGCTTTGCCTTCGACTTCAATCATCCCATTTGTGATGAACCGCTTTGGTAGTCCTTAGGATTTTTCTTGTTATTTCTGTCCACGTGTCGGCCTTCCTCTTAAGCGTTACGACATCGGAAAATTTGTTGTTAATCACGGACCAATTCAATTCGACTAGATCAACTAACTTCATAATTCCGGCGATTCCCCTTTGCCTCCTCACCTTGCTGGCTAACGGTCTTGCTCCTCGATTTCTGACTCTCCATGTTAACCGTGTGACAAATATCTCCGAAAAGACGTTAGCTAGTCCAGCCACTGTATAAATATTCGTTTTAGACAATGAGGTCGTGCGCAACGGAATTACATAACACATCCATGACTGTTATGAATATGGTCCCAGGTGTTCAAATTGTTTTCCATTTCGGGCCAGTATGCTGAAATAAAAAAGCTAACACGTTTAACATCTTAAGAAATATTGATTGGCGATGACCACAGGTATGAACGAAATGTTCGTCCTAGGAATAAAGGTCCCAGGAACAATAATACTGATATTGTTAAAGGCATGGTCAGGGTCAGTCGCTTTGATGTATCATGCGACTTATTCTTCCATCCATGACACAGAAGCGGACTTATTCCAGTCGGAATAGGCCAACAAAGAAGGAAATTCATTTAGCGAGGAGTAGAATGCTTGAAGACACACTACCTTGTGCATCAGTGCCGTGTTGCCGTTGTCTCCTACCTAGGCCTACCCACAAAATCCATCGGATTGCGTGCATCTTACCAGAAGATGTGGTCAAAGAAAGATGGCTGACAATAATTATGGCATTTGACACAAAAGTGCCCTTTATTGGATTTCGCCCACAAGAAAACGATTCCATAATCGATTAGATAAAATAAATTCATTTAAAATACTCTGGATTGGTCAACCATCTACATGGACTTGTAATAGACTTACGTAACTTCAATACTCATCACCCTGACTGCAGGGATTACAGGCCCTGGCCGCCACCAGGCGTTATTGAATTGACAACATTTACAAGGTTGTCTTCCTATAACCTTTGATCACTATAATTGGTTGTCATATTGCATGTTTGCAGCCCACGGGTAAAAAACTAAAGACTACCATATTTCTGGACTAAGTCATTTTCGAGCCATTTTCCTGGCACTCGGTTAAGTGGGAGAAGACAGTAATTGAATCTTTTCTGGTATCGCTTCTCTGAAAATCACTTTAAATATGTCTCTTATTTCTTCTCCTCTCTTACTCTTCACTGGTAGAGCCCAAGCGTAATGACTGAATAAATCTATTACTGTCAGTAGTATGTATCTATATCCGACTTCGCCGAACAGGACAAAGTCCTGAGAACAGAGCTCGAGCAAAGCTCTCATGACAAAGTCAGGCTCGAACAGAGAACAGAGCTCAAGCGAAGCTCTCATGACAAGGGGTGATATGAATAAAGACTAGCAAATGCTTTTACTTCAATTTTGTACAGAAAGGCCAAGTGTAAATGTACATGGAGTTTCAGATAAAAGCATTTACTACTCTTTATTCAGGTCAGGTTTATTTTTACTCTCAAACTTCTGCATGTCAACCAGGTCGGCTTGCCATTGTTGATCCATGTAAGATACCATTGTCTTTCTAAAGGTGAATTTCCTTATAGCTGATTTATGTAGTTGATAGGTTGGCAGTGTGTCTTCTTTGTACGAAACTTATTAAAGCATTAAAATATTGAGATCGTTTAGGAATTGTTACTGGGTTATCCTGGTTTAAGTGATTGTACAATGAAAGTGCAGCGTCAGCATTTCTAAAATCTACATCAGCCTCCTTCTCTCTCTTGTTTTTTCTTTTCTTTTCTTTGTCTTTTCATTTCAGCTAAGGAACCATTCTTGTCTAATGAGTTAAAAAGGAAACTAGATCCACTGAAGCAAGTGCATTGACCAAAGCACCACCAATCATCATACCAATACCTGCCATTTAATTAGGTTGATTTCCCTTTATTAACAATTGATATCTTACGTCAAAAACATCAAGGTCGATAATGTTATCGTTTGTATCAGTTAATCTGATCTCTATTTTATTGAATCTTGATTTACATGGTATTTGTATTGGTTTATCAAATGTGTATGTAATAGTATCTCCAGTATCAGCTTCCTTAATCGGTCTAATGGCTAGAACATCTGATGACTCACCATTACTAATTACTTTATTAGTGTTAATTATGTCACAGTGAAAAACAAAATAGTGTATTGGTCTGAAATTCATTTGATAATCACATACGATCAAACCATCTTAAAAAATTAAAGCCATTCAGAACGTTTAAAACCATACAGTTCATTGCTTTTATCCATAAGCATAATTTGATATCGATTCTCATTTCTTCTTTTAGGTAAGTGTATGATAACCTTACCAATGGGTTATTCTAAATCAAATCTAACAGCATTTCTACTTAAGAAGTTTTTTTTCAGTTGATATGAAAATGCTTTTGAAAAGCTTTCTAGGTCATAAAAACCATCAGGTATCGTAATAAGTGTCATGTTTTTATCCCTTAACTAGAATTTGTTATTCTTTCTAGCTTCACTTATGTTGCGAAACGAGCAATGTATTCCTGCATAAATTGAACGAATACTAGATGCATTCTGAATTTCTTTGTTCGGACTGATAACTAAATCACTTGAACTATGTTCTGGTTAGTCTCTAGAATCAACGTTCAACACAGTTTTCATTTCATTTAACTTAAGGTAAAGTTAAGGTAAAAGTTACCTTAAGTCCAACATTGTTGTCAAGAGCACAGCTCGAGTCGAGCTGTGCTCTCTTGACTAACTCAAGCGTAACTTAAGCTAAAAGTTAAGCTACTCTACTTCATTATGTTTCTTGGTAAGATACCTTGATCGTAAAGATACTCTAATGTACTCTAATGTTCCATTGCAAACAGCTACAGTTCCACCTAGTTTAAGAACCTCTTCTAAGTTTGCCTGACTTGATGAACCAATATTAATTCTTAAAAACCTTCTTAGTAAGTTAGAGTAACCAATAGTTGTGGTTGCTAATAGTACACTTTGGTACAGCTTTGAAAACTATAGCTACATTACAGCATGTTCTGCATTAACATTGTAACTTCAGATTGCTTTGAAGATTTCCGCGGCGTTTGCGTTAAGCAGTCTGTTGGTCGCTGTCCATTCAGACAGGGGGGTTACTCGTGGTTAGGATGTGCCAAGGATAGTATATGCTGCTTCCCCAGCAAGACTACCACCACCAAGCCCACGATCACCACGACCACACCAGACCCCGGTCAAGGCGCTTGCGGACATTCCTTTGTGAACGGGGCGGGGAGTTACCGAATTGTTGGCGGATGGGCTGCACAGAAGGGCGAGTGGCCCTGGGTGGTAAGACTTCTTTGCCTGATACCTCCTCTTCTTTACCCTCCGATCGACGACCACCAATTCTGAAATTTCCATGTCCTTGCCCCTCCCCCAAGCATATGCGGACAAGTTGACCTTCGTAGTACCAGATGAAATTAAATGTATTAGCCAAACACATATTTGTGTACAGTTGAAATCCCTTATGAAAAGAGTGGCGCAAAGAATTGAAAAAATATTATCTTAAAGATCATATTCAGCCTGAGAACATCAATCACCATTCTTGAGTATTTAGCTAAAACCTAGTACAGTGGTCCCGCGCATACCTCGCAAGTCCAACGAATTTGTCAATTTTTACCCTAACAATAGCGATGGTGACCAAAAATAGACATTGATGACCAGGGATGCTCCGTTACTCTGCGTTTGCGAACAATGTTGCAACACGTTACATGTGTAGTCAAAGCTTCAGAACATTGGGCTGTTCAGCCAAAACCAAGTACATGAACATGCATGTCCAAATTTTAGAGAAACTTGTCTAATGCATTAGGTGGGGTTGCTACATTATACTACAGCCTATAATGCGTATCGATTATTTTATCTATCTACAGAGATAATGTTGAAGTAATACCTAGTAACTCCATTGATTTTCGGTACTTTTAAAGGCTATTGAAAAAAAGCCTGGTAAGTCTGGGGAAAAAATCTGCTTTGAAAAGAAAAATCATCTCATTTTTCTCTTTTTTTAAAAGAAAAAATTATGTCAAGAAGACATGCAATGTGTACATAGAAACTTCATACAAAACAAATTTGGTTCTGAAGTGTAATTTGAGATGATTTAAATTTAAACCTTTTCTCAAAACATGAAAAAAACTGACTCACTCAGTTTGATCTAATACTCAATCATTGCTAACCATCATTGTCAAGTGAAGTCTAACTTGGTGTATTAGGAGAATGTACTGGTTGTGTCTAAAAAGTGACGAGAGATAGAGAAAGATGCAAGGAGATTAGACACATGCGCATTCGTCAATCGGTATAATTCATTATTTTCCTACTAGGTGTCTATTCAAATCCATCAGGAGGGATGGGACGACTTCATGCACTGGTGCGGCGGAGCAATACTTGACGACAAACATATTATTACTGCTGCTCATTGCTTTATGAGGTAAGTTGGGGTTTTTTTGTGGAGAGGTAATGTCGAGGATGGGAAAAAAACAGTCTTGCTACTTTTAAAGCAAAACTGGCAATTTTGTCTAATACTGTTTCTTGCTAATAAATAACTTCTGAACCACTACCATAAAGGAATAAATATAACGGTTGCACTCAGAATTACGTAATTGGGGCATTTTCTACAGATAATTGTGTAGCAATCAGTCATATCTGCCCAAATTAAAGATATCAATCTCTTCTAACGAGAAGTATTAGTTTCGATTTAATCTGTCAAGTACTTTTCGAGAAATTCGCCTTAAAGAGACGGGGTCGGGCCAAAATTCATATACAGTAAAAATCACTTGTTATTGGTGGTGGTCAGAAATGTTGTAGGCCCTGGTTTTGAAGATATTGGAGGCTTGGAATAGGGGTATTATGTGGTAATGTTTGATGGCATTGTGTGATCAGTGAAGCAGACACAAAAAAGCTATGACTGGCGTTGATTTCATGATGGACATTTTTTCTTTGGTGTCCTTATTAGGCCCATTGCGCTTACACCACTGAAAAGAGTGGAAATATCAATGTCTGTCTAATTTGTCGATTATCAAAAAATTTCCGTGGTCAACTACCAGTTTATTTTTCACCATTTACTTGCCCGACTGTCCGGAATATCATAACAAAATTTCAGATTCACAACCGCACGCAGTATTTGATGCGTCGCGGTCAAACATTGACAATTTAACTGCTAAAAGGCTTAAAAAATCAATTGTGGTTTTGTCTCGGAATGAGCCACAGGGACCAAGACGGCATGACAGCTACTCTGTTGCAGCCGGTCTTAGGCATGTCCTAGTATGTGAAACCGCTATCGAATATGGTCATGTACGTGATGTTGCCGAGTATGCCAGGCGTTATCGCCTTGCGGAGACAAGTCTTAGACGATGGATTAAGCGGAACAAGCGGACACTAATGCTGAATCAAGGCGGATTAGTGATGGGGGTCAGGGTTTGTGGTCTGAAGCTGAACAACGAGTTCATGAGGATTTCCTGGATAACCGCCGTCTCACTCTTCCTGTGTCTTGTGCAGATTTACTGCAGAATGCTGAACAGCAATTACAACGTTGGTGGAATAAGCTTGACACGCAGCAGCGTGATAAACTTAGCTTTAAAAGGCCTGAGGTATCTCACTTCAGAGCATCTGTAGGTTGGGTGCACAAGTTTATGCAAAGAAAGCATATTTCAATCCACAGAAAGACGAATGACACTGATTCGCTACCAGCCATTGCAACTGAGCGTGTGCGTTTGTTAGAGCAAAATGTGAGGGACACTGTAGCTCAAAACCAAGTTAATTCTTTGTAAAACCTGAACGAAACGTTCATGCAATTGGACTTATACATTACACACTGCACATACGGCACTGAATCATTGTGTCGTGGTTGGAAAGTGACATTCATTTCATGCGCAAACTGTCTTGAAAAGTATTGGAGGGAAAAATGCCATTGTCGGGTCAAAGCAGGCCATGTCTCTTTGCAATCACTCCGGTGACGATAAGTGAACCCAATATCATATACGCGAAGTATATTTGGAAAAAGGTCCCTTTAATCATTTGCGAATAGAGATCGCCACCTTTGGTCTACATGTAATAACCATAGTGTTCTGTTAGTTTTTTTTTCAGAAGAGCCAAACCCAAAGGAGAAAACTAATTGACTTGGCCATTGATAGAATGGACTGGTGCAGTATTCAACAAAAGCTAGTTCATATGCCAGAAACTCGAATTATGGCCGTTATATAATTGGGGTCTTCATGTTGGCTATTTCGCCCTGTACATACCAGACCTTATTAAATGTAAAAGCCAGTATAGTATGATAAACGTAAAATAGAAGGTGTATTATGGCGGCTTAGATACAGTAGACTCGCGTACACCCCACCGTCAAAGCCAAGGCGCTTCCGAAATTTTCTGAGTCCAGCGAAGTTGTCAATTTTTACTCCAACAATAGCGGGTTCGAGACGGCGCATCAAGCACCTTTTGCCTGGGATTATAGACGTAATTTGATCATAATTGGTCTGACTATTCCCGCACAAAAGTAGCAGGATAATAGTACCGATAATTGACTGAGACTTGTGTGAAGCATTTGCCCGATCAGAATTGTATTACTTGTTTCAAGTAAAGTATTGGTGAATATATATTGATGTTCCTGAGCCGTTGTACATGTATGGCCATGATGACAGATGATGAAGATGGTGAAGGCGGTAATGCTGACATCGATTTGCATCCCGAGCCCAAGGCGACAAATCCATGCCTATTCATCAGCTAAAAAGATTCGATATTTAGATGAAAGTCTGCATCCAGGCCCACCTATTAGGCAATGCGTATGCGAGGACACCGTCGCAAAACACGTGCCGATATCGAGTCCATCCATGGACATTTTGCGATTGGTTAGCAAATGAAGATGACCTCAGAAATTCGTATGAGGTGGTCTCAACTGCAGCGACGATTCTGGCACGTAGGTCATTAATATCTTGTGGAGGTGACTTGTAATCTAGGTTCTTAAGATCCGAGCCAAAAAAATCACAAGGGGTGAGGTCAAGGGCTTTGATGGCCACTCGATCTCATGTTTGATCGCAATTATTCTCGTGTTGAACAGCTGTCGCTGCCGTTCCCTCACGATGAGGTGGAACTCCATCCTGGGCCCACCATAAGCGACGAAACATTCCACCGTGATGTTCAAAGTGTTGCTGCAACTGCGGTACAATTTCGTTGACTTGGCGGGAAAACGCTGACCAAATGCATCTGCTACTTGCTGGAGGCTTCTAGTCCTCAATCACACTGCTACCACGAACAAACGCTGCTCAGTTGTAAGCTGCATTTTGCTGCTCTGAGAAAATTAACAACCTTTCCAACTTTTTAGGAGTGTGCAATGAAAAAACAATCAAAGGATTGCATAATTTGGAGCCCCAACAAAAGCCCTCCACTGGGCAGACAAGGTTCATTACCAAAACATCTGGCGCAAGACCAGTTCTGACATGGTTGATTGAACGCAGTCATGCTCAGTCATCTGTGACGGTAAATTGGATTTCCTGGTGTCATAAGAAAGAGGACATCATTAGGTAATCAATGGTGGTTGCTAATTCCAAAAATATTTAGCCATGTCCAAGAAATTAACAAATTAATATCGGTTTCCTTTTTTAAAACACTGTATAATCCTTGTGAAGATACAAGTGACCTTAGCAATATAGGGGAAAACATTCTGATGAAGACCTGTGATGATAAATCGAATCAATAATACATGTAATAGTCAATGGATAAATATATGTTCAGGCTTACTTTCTTGCCTAACCAATTTCAACATAATTACTGACTACATGACCAATAACTTGATTACATGACCAATAACAAGAATTACAACGCTTCGTTTTCGGGCTGCTTTGCAATATCTTATTGCTTTAGCAAAAACCACAAAGCATATCCCAAATTAGGTAAGGGCGGTTTGTGGAGCTGTAACTTTTACTTTCATCAGTCTGCTTTCAAGTAACTTAGACCTGAACTCATTGGGATAATTTCGCCGAATGGAAGGCTGCGTAAAGTGGCCGTAACAATGTATTCGTATTCATTAGCGAACTGTAGCGCCAATCTGCGCCCTATCTCGCCTTCAACGATGTAGAGATCCTTTGTTGGCAAATGAATTTTAAGCTTTATCTCTGAATTTTCCTTCACCTTAAAAGCTGAAACTAGAGAACAATCCCAGTCGCATTAACAATGTGGATGAAAGTGGAATGCCATTGGATCCATCTAAGATAAAGGTGCTCTGTGATTTATTCCGAATGGTTGGGGATCTGCATCTGTTCAAGGCTGTACGTCAGGTTCGGTACAGATCATACCACCATATGTAGTGTATCCGGGGAAAACTTGTTTTCACGTTGGACGTCTGGTGGTCCTGCTTGTGCCCGCAACAACAACTCGAGCAATAGATGGATGGATACTAAAGTGTTTTATGATTGGTTGAGAAAATGTTCATACCAAATTTCACTCCCGCAAGGCATGTATTGCTGATGTTCAATAATGGACATAGTTCACATATTACGCATTGTCTGTGTGCGGGCCAATGAAGCGCGCATGGCAAAAGGACTTGGTCAAAATCACGCGGCAGAGTATTGGAAAAGCAGTGACAAAGGTCGAATTTACAAGTTACAAGTTGCTCCCACTACGTCCGCTGCCAGCAGCAAAGTCCAACGAGTGAAATATTGCGCGGACTACGTTTCGGGGAAAGCCTTACAGAACAAGAATCTCTGGACCGACTGGAAAAGCAGGGAGCGGAGAAGAGGATATGGAAGAAGGAACATAAAGAGGAAGGAAGAACGAGAGAAGAAGAAACGCGAACGAATTGAAGCGTAATAGAAACGTGAAAACGGAGGGAAAAGGTTGCAGAGATCTTGTAAGGCTAAAAAGCCTTGTACAAACTGAAATCGATGTATGTGCGTTATATTCATGAACAAAATGTTTTGATGGCTTCAATTTTTGGTATCCAGAAGATATTGGACAAACATACTCAACGCTTTTCCAGGAGTTTTGGACAGTCTATTTGTAAATTGTTTTGTTGCCGTAAAATGATTTCTAATTCAGGCATTTGTCATTTATAAACTTAACAAGATTTATTTGCTGGGAATTGATAGATTGGAAAATATCTTCCTTAAAGGTCACCTGCAGCACTTTTAACTTTGGGAATAAATTATACGGCATGTAGAGTAAAGATAACAAACACAGCGGGGAAAAATGCAAATATCGAACTATCCATCCTCAAGTTATGGTAGGTAGAAAATTCAAACATTCCAGGTGGTGCAGGAAGAACAAACAGATGATGTACAGTCCCTCCAGAAAGTAAATGTCCATAGGTTTTTAAAAATATCACAGAGATAGAATTAGACAAGCCTGGTGGCGACTGGGACATGTAGGGTGTGGCTTTGGTCTTCGGTGTGGAAGGAGGGGTCTGTAGGCATGTTTACGCAAGTTGTAACACTACGCACTCATCGCATTTGTAGTCGAAACGGTCAGCGCCGTGTAGCGGAAAAGACGGGAACCAGTTTAATCACATGCCTGGGGAAACCGATAAAGGCTAAAGGATAAAGGCTAATTAGGCGAATGGGTCAGAAATGACTGATTTCCCCCTTAAAATGGCCTTGGCATTCTTCAAAAACAGCCAAGTAACTATACAATCATTCGTTACAATTATTTAGTTGAATTCGTTACCAAAAAATACATATACATGTAATTCGCATATAATTCTATCTGACACGCATTTTTGTTCATCATACCGTCCTGGAATTTTAGGGATTCCCCGACAAGCCAAAAATATATTTGCTAGAAGAACAACGGATTTCCCCTCTTAAAACCACATTTACATTCATCAGATACACCCCACAAACTATACAGTAACGCATAAACATAAGATATAACCATTCATCAATTAAAGCAATTATGTGATTCTATTCAAGACAACTTATCGTTGACGAAAGGAGTTATGTCACAGATGTTCTGACCGATTATAATGGACACTTACGTGATCCAATAATTGAATGCGGTTTTCAGCAGAGAATGGTATATTTAGTTGGTAATGTATCTGTTTTATTTGGGCCTAGCTAATCCTGTCTCTTCATTATGTAACAGGCAATTTTTAAAATGTCCAAAAACAAACTTTTTTATTCTATTTTATTTTCGTTCTTTTTCATAATGTATGGGTGAACTATGCTGCAACAAAGTTTTTTTTGCTTTAATTAGAAAATACCTGCTAAATTCTTCATTTTGAAGACTAGTTTTAGCTCGCTGTAGGTGACCGTTTTTTAAAGACAACTAGTGACCTTTGAGAACTCCCCTCATGGTAAGCAATGCAGTCAGTCAGGGACTTTTTATGAATGGGGCCATATGAGTTGATTTATTGTAATTGCATGGCCCTTGGCTCACACATGAAGGATTGGGGGTCTTTATCAAAGGTAATGGTTGAGATTAAAATCATAACATAAAAATCCGAAGCAAAAAGGTGCATTTGTCACTATTGAACACATTCTTTGGGCTTGCAAGTGCCACAAAATGATGGTCATAAAGCACAGCTCATGGGCTTGTGTGAATTTTTGAAAAAGCACAT
This sequence comes from Lineus longissimus, assembly GCF_910592395.1. Lineage (NCBI taxonomy): Eukaryota > Metazoa > Nemertea > Pilidiophora > Heteronemertea > Lineidae > Lineus > Lineus longissimus. The sequence continues at coordinate 9,985,217 of NC_088321.1, forward strand.
GAAATAAAAAAAGTAATTTTACGACCTTTTTTGAAATGTTTGTTACATAATGATGGGGTGGAATAGGTGCATCCAAATACAACAGATATATGACCAACTTAAATACCATCCTCTGCTGAAAACCGCATTCAAATATCTTATTTTATCTCTGTGATATTTTCAAAAAACGTTGGACATTTACTTTCTGGAAGGACTGTACATTGGGCTGTACTGAACTAATTTTCTTATACTTTCATGCCTATATTTCAAAATTGTACATTAACATGTTCACTTAAAGCTCATACCGGTCACAATGGGTGAGTTTAAAGTAGGTGTTGGTGTTAGTGTTGGAGATTAGTGTTAGTGTTAGTGCTAATTTCAACCCCCAAAGACTTGGTGTCGTGTCAACACCGGTGTTAGTGTTAATGTTAATACTGGTGTTAGTGTCAATTCCAGTGTTAGTGTCAAGAGCTGCCATTTTGAAAAAAGTTGTTCATTTTCAAAAGGTAGGCTATAACAGTTACTTTTTAAATTGAGGAATCTAAATTGAATAGGCTGGCCTGCAATTTGAGGGCCCTTGCTGCACTTGCAGTACTAAAGTTATCCTTGTTCTGTGAACATACCTAGTCAGCTGTAGGCCTGGCCTAGTAGTCAGTAGTGGTAGCTCCAAAAGAAGCTAATAATGTTCAGCCATCCTAATTCCAGTCCCTGTTATTCCCAAGGTTGCGGCAGAGCGATGTGCCGCGGAGTTATGTCTTGCATGAAGTCTGCAACCAACTTCATGGGTGTATTTCAAAGTAGTGCAAGTTGTTACCCCACAGCTGTAGGCTTGCTGCCTATAATAACCTCTTGGTGCCAATTATGACAGAAAAATGTCCATTCGCCGCTGGGAAGACTTGAAAGAGGCACGACCTTGTCCATGGGCTATTCTGTGCTGATGAAATTCGATTCATAAACCATGTAATTGTTCTTCTTTTAGCCGCAATTGTTTTTCTTGAGGCTCTGTGGAAAAAGCAGCTCTTCTTACATGATTTGGGCCTCTTTCCTGCTCCAAAATACCTGCAACAACTTCTTGAAATGGTATGAAAATATTTTTCTTTTTCTTGTCGCTCACTCTATCCAAGATGGCTGCTAACACCAGGGAAGATCTATAAACTGACATCGGTGTTATCACTTAGGGGTTAGTGTTACTGCAAAGGAAAAATCCATTGGAATTCTGGCCAAGATAACACCGAGTAGAAATTATCGGTGTTAGTGTAAAGCCCTCTTGAACACTTAACACCAACTTTAAAATGAATTAAGCTAACACTCGTTGTTAACACTGAACAGTTTATTTCTGGGGTAAGCCTAGGGGTTAGTGTTGCCTTAGTTTTGACACCAAGTGTTAACACCTACTTTAAACGCACCCAATGTATTTAAAATATAAGCATGAAACTATAAAAACTTTATTTCAGTACAGTACTCTTTTCAAAAATTTATTTCAATGCAGTTTTCGGCTTTCATAGTTGGTCAGTCAGAGATAGGCCCAGTGGCCTGGTTTGCAATTGACCACAAGTGACTACAGAATATCGGAACAGTAACAGGCAGTTGTGGGAATGAAGTGAATTACAATAACAAAGCTTTAACCGGCGGTTGGCACGCGATAATTTCAGTTTTCTCTTTTACACATAGATATATTTGAACACATAGATATATTTTGCACATTATAGCCATCTCTACATTTCAGATGCTTAAGATCTTTTTTTAAACATTTGGGTGGAAATAGGCAATATTTAGAAAATTGTAAATCGAGGCCTTTCAGGGCATTAATTTGTTTTATACCAATTAAATTGAATGTATTTTCAGAAAAAAATGATCGTTAGCACCTGCACGCACCATGCCTTGATGTGAGAGCCCAAATATGAAACGGCTATGTCGCATCATAAAGTCTGCAGATTTGTTCAAAACTCAAATTATGACATCTTATTTTTAAAAAGCTAATTAACTCTATTCTGATCGGTCAAATATGATATTTAATGGGAAGATAAAGGTTGGAACTAAAATATACATTGAAATAATTGGGTACCCTTTTGTGATCAATATGTTATAGATAGTTTTGTTGGAAGCGCACAACAGATGTCGGCATTAGGATATTAAAAACAAAGTCAGTCCCGCCGGTTGTCAGTTGCATTGCATAGACTCAGACCAAGAGATAACTGGCAGATATCTGAAATAAGACCAGCAGAGTGACGTATTGTTTTGTTGGTCTGATGATTGATACATTCAGTTCATCAGGTGCTAAATTTATTATTACATCGTCATCATGGTTACAAAAATTAAAATACATGTATATCCTGTTTGGTTTTGAGGTGAGGATCAATATAAAACTAAATTTCAAAGAAATATGACCAGTAGTTCCAGTATTGCTTTCACATTCTTAGTATTTATGATATATCCGCCAACAACTGATGACCTGACATTTGCAAGGATGAAGATGAATAAGTTTCTCAAACAAACATTCACCAAACTATTTGGATTGATCTCACGATACACGATATTACCCAAGGAGTATTTTTTTCGACACAAGTCCAAATAAAATACCCACAGCTAAAAAAGATGCTGCTTCTAATCGATAGCTGGTTCCATCCAATACTCAAATAGCGATGTCCTTCGTTCTCATTTTAGCCCTGCCGACCCGAGTAAGCCAGCTCAATGGAAAGTTATCGTCGGGGAGCATGACAGGTACCGGGTCGACGAAGGAGAACAGATCATGTCAGTAGAGAAGATCATGCCACATACAGAGTTCAATAAGTAAGTTGACCTTTGACCCCCTTTTCAACAATCCTACCATAAATCATATCTTACAGTTTTTGCAATGCACTTGAGCTTTACATGCCGACTTACCAGCGGTGAACATCAATCTTAAAGGCTCTTCCTTTCAGTCTCCTCTTTAGCTCACCTGTCGGGTGAGCTTATACGATACTGCGGCGTCTGGCGTCCGTCGTCGTCGTCCGTCGTTAACTTTTGACAAAATAGTGGCACGTTTCTTAACAGTTCATACTTGGTGTGTGGGTACCGTTAGGAAAGACCTTCCTTCAGAATGTAAATCAGCGCAATTTGACTGCTTGTCTGCCATATAGGGGGCGGTGTTTGAAAACCTATTTTTGTCATTTTGAAGCTTATGGTTAAAGCTAGAGCGATGAAAATTTTATGGTGGGTGTATCTAATAAAGGAACATCACATATCACACTGGTTTTTGATTTGACCTTCATTTCAAGGTCACAGAGGTCGAACTCAAAAATGTCTTTGATGGTGGCACGTTTATTTACTATTGGTCATAGACTCTCTAAATTTAATATGTAGACACCTATTATGCATCTCTACATGCTGACACAGATTTAGGTCAGTGTGACCTACAGTTCAGTTATAAGTAGGTCAAGGTTAAAAAAGCCCATTTGCTTTATTCCAGCAGATTGAAGTTTGAAATGAAGTTTTAGAGGTCTACATAATATAGAGGTTTCGATATCAAATAGATTAGTTACGTTTCACATCACTAGTTGGCGGTATTGGGCAAACATGTTGGTTGGCACATTGCCAGCAGTTTTGGATTTCGCGGTTCGAGGCAATCCGTCGGTATCCCAGATGCGCAGTATTGTTCTGCGCCGCTAGAGCTGCATGCTACAAGTATGGACGGCAGCCATTTTATAAGTTTGAAGCGAGACGAACAAGGCATTAAATCACCTTCAATCAATGGTATAAGTCGATCAACCGCTCTTCAGACCAGGTGGTATGTGTTGATTACATTCTTGTGATTGTTTTAAAATTATTAGTTTGTTCTCATTGCCGATTGTTTCAGAAAATTTTGACTATGATTGGAAGGTAAAATGACAAACTTGTCGGATTGTCCTTCGGTTTGGAATGGGGAATATTGGTCAATGCAAAACGCAGTTGTGTTCAAGCTGCCATGCCAATACGGGTGGCATAATAATACTGCTAAAGAACAATAAAATGATGAATTGTAGCAGGGTGTGTCAGAAATTATGTGATGTCCATTCCATTTGACGATCCCGAAGTTTCGAGAATACGACAAAAAGGCGGATGCCGTCATCGGAGATTAGCGTCAAGCCGGAACCTTTCGTTACACTATGCGCTTTTAATCTCATGTAACGGCTTATAATGACCCAGACGCTACTCACTGGGTAAACATCCGCTAAAAATAGTTGCTTTAACTTTTGTAAACGTGTCACGAGTGCTCAAACAACCATTTTTGTGAGTGATGGTTTTTCCATGTTCCGTTCTGCGTTCACCGCTGTATAAATTAATATAACAGGACTATACAGCAAATGCATGCGGGAGACGCATGCACTGAGCGTGCAGTGAACGGGTAAATCTTGGGAGTATCATACAGTATGTATACTCCAAGGGTAAATAAATTAACACACGATGTCAACTGGTCAACAATATGATATTGCTAATGGTCATCCAAGCTATTTGAATGTAATATTCATAGGTAATCTTGTGACTGTAAGCAAATCTTTTGTAATAAGTAATTAGGCCCCACAACCCAATTTTCACTTCGAGTACTGAGCTGAATAGGCCTAGCCCTATGCCATGCCATGGATATTTTCGCTATCTGCTATTGGATAGGGCCTATGCTTGACCGGGAGTATGAGTTGACTAAATTGATGATCTTACTCTTCTTATAGTCATATATTTACTACCCCATTTAGTAGCCTTGGCCAGGGCAGGCTTTATTGTTGATGTGGCGAACTGGTGTGTCCATTGATTGTGCCTGCATGACTGCAGCTGAATGAAAAAACATTCAGGGACTGTCTTGACAGCTGTGTTCAAGACAAACCACACCATCCCACAACTATTGCATGATTAACCCCTAACAATGACAAGTTCTTCCTCAAACTCTCCCTTTCATATCGACAGGTGAGCACAATGGCCCTGGCCATTTCATTAGGTGTAAAAATCATTTCAAAGGGGGTAATTTAACTATTCCATACAGAAGGCCATTGGCATAGTCATGTCTGGAGACTACAATTTTAGGGAAGGGAATTTGTGGTAATGTGCTTGGCAACTAGCATCAACAAAATGACATCATGTTAGATGACATGATGGCTAGCGTGACTTTGAACAACTCAATTTCAACGTTATGTTAAATAATGTAGCATTTCGGGGTTTAACGTTTAATTTTATGATAGCATCATGTTAAGGAATGGGCGGCTTTGTATTGCAGAATGTTTGTTCTTCGTCTGGTTCATCAGATCAGTGAGCTATTTTTCTGAACATGTTTGATACTTTCTAATTTTGTTTCAGCTCTTAGATAGTAGAAAAAACGTGTTATTCGTATTTTTAGTACGCACAAGACCTTTCCTGCCACGTGAGTGCGTGCCGAGATCTGAGTTCACGACACCCCACTATTAGAGTTTCTCCTATATCCTGACAGTTCATACCCTTCTAAAGTTCCCAAGTAGCTCTTTTGTATAGGCATTGTTGACGGGACAGTAACCTGCCTTTCACTTGGCATGAGTGCACAAACCTAGGTGGGCTGTTCAGCTTGCCATGAAAAGGATCATCGGCCTGTTGTCAGTAACCTCATGGTGTGTACATTTCCTGAATATTTCTTGGGTCATCTCCCTCTAAATATTATCTAATGGGTGGAACTGTTCAATGAACTTTTTGGCACTTTTGAATGCTTGAATACAATGGACTGGGTGGATAGTTCTTGGTGTACTATCCTTACTCACTCCAAGGGCACAGTTCCTCTGAACAGTTCGGAAATGGCAGCAAGAAGAAACAGACGAGACGCCGTCACCGACGCCGAGATTGCGGCCTACCAAGAGGCAAATCATCGTTTCGGAAATGATAATGTGCGGATAGCTGCCCACATGGCGCAACGGGAGGTGTTGACGGAACACGCCCGCAACATATATGCGGGTCCTGTACGGGGCGTGGCCAACCGCCTGCGAGTTGTCCGCCGGCACATACAGCGAAGGCAATTGGTGAATGGGCATTTGCCGGAGGACCCAAATCGGCGGGACGACCGTTTTGCTTTCAATCTAGAAGGCCTGGTTGATCCGAGGGAACTGCAGGTAAGTAGCCAACAACGACCTGATCACCGATACGCGTCAGGGTTTTAAAAATAGCCCGAAATCTTTAAATTATTACCTAAAGTGAAATCCTTTGACAGGTGTCAAAATACTTCCAGGCATGATGAGAACTAGGGCAATTCTATTTAATCAAGGACGCATTTTAGACCTTGATGAGCTTTACCAGTGCAGTTTAAACAATTAATTTTTAACACCCTGTATAATCCCAGGTGAACCCCCATTGGAATACTAAAAGTTGTTTTCCATTTGCAGGATAACATGAACAATGCGGCTGAGAGAGAGGCGGCGGACCCCCTGGCAAATGAGGGTGAGGCAAACAATCCGGAAGATGGTGGAGTTGCCCAAAACAACCAAGCAGAAGGTGGTGATGGAGCCGGATTTGAAGACAATGTCAATGAGTTGAACCAACTTCCAAGGTAAGCCAGCATCTATGGTTGCCAACATTTCAAAATATTAAATTGATCATTGGCACTAGCAATGTTGCCATCAATTTTTCAGAGGCTGGTGCTACTGAAAGTGTTAACTCGTCCAGAGACTCCTCATGATCCTTTACTTGAGACAACTCTTCTGCGTAATCGTCAATCCTTCCGCATTAACACCAGGACCTTTCCTTTCTTCACAGGGGTGGACTCAGACAACTGCAGGTGCAAAACCAGGTGCTTTTGCAGAGGATCCTGACGAGACTAGAGGCCAGGCAAGATCAACAGGATCACCTCACCAGGTTGCTCATCAACCGCCTGGAACCAGCCGACCCCAACAATGGGGCCAATTAATTGTATTTGTCTAATAAATATGGTAAAAAATGGTAATCCAAAAGTATAGTTTTAATGATTAGGTTCTTAGCAAAATTGTTATTTGCACCATAATCTCTGTTCCATCAGTGAGGTTTCGATCTCCGAGGTTAACATAAACGCCAACGGTAATGATGTCAAACTCTATTGAAATCCATTGGAACATGGCCTGTTGGCATTTACGCTAACGTCAGAGATCTAAACCTCACTATTTGAACACCTTGGTTGAAAGACAGATGACAGTACCCTGTCTACACACAATTTATTATCCTCAAACATGTTCGTTCGCATCACAATGTCCCTTCGAGTCAGATGTGAATGTTACTGACCACCAGCTTATCCAAGAAGAACATTTGCTCTTCTAAATGAACCACGTCGCATATTTCGAAGACCAGCGGCGCATGAAAAAATCGGCGGCACAGTTTTCCTGCGGTGTCGTGATCTTGCACATGACCTGAAAATTTTGACATCGTGCAAGCAATGTTCTACCCTAACTCGGGCTGCACGAAATTCCCTTCCTCGACCACCAGCAACTAGTAAAGGATGCTCATCAGGATATCCCTGGTCGGCTAGTATGGAATGACCATGAGGGACATAAAGTTCGGGTATCATCCTGTCAATGGAATGGAAATTAAATTATGGACTGCGTGCAAGAACAGGGTGTCACAGAAAACCTTCTGTAGTTGTTCGTTGGCTCAAAAGGGTTAATCCGTTGTCACACAGCATAGCGCAACAAATCAACATTGATTCATACGGGTTTAACAGAAGGGCGTCTTCCAGGCAAGAGGGAGACTTTTTGAGAACCCTGTATGCTTCTTTTACCACAGTACTGGTGACTACTGATAAGTGCAGTGATTTTGTGACTCGAGGGATTTTTGGTTTTGTTGTTTTTCGCATCTTTCCCTTTCATTTCTGTACAGGAGTACCATGCAGATTTTGCCAATAGTGGCGGCGTTGCACGTCGTTCTAAAAGTGCTTGTCTTAAAGGGACACATGCGAAAAGTTATTTCACGCCGAGAACTACAGTACTGCCATCTAACGGCAGTGGCAGCAGGCGTTTTCCCCCTAAGATAGAATGCTTCTAAAATCACCGCATGTCATAAATGCGTAATGAAACAGTCTACAAATAGATCATAGTCGCTATACACACACTGTACACATGTGTAGTTGTTGATTTTGGACCCAATTCTGTGGAAATTTACTGGGGAAAACACGTGCTGCCACCTGCCGGGAGACGGTGTCTGGCGTACAAAAACTTTTCGCATGAGTCCCTTTAAGTCAGACTGGTGTTCTTACCGATATGCCAGGGCATCTGTGGTTGAACCTTGAAATCCTGGGCGACACATGATGACGTAGTTTTCTGCGTCGACAACCATTTGGGAATTCATGACATGACAATGCCTGTGTCCAGAGAAGAACAGTCTTTGCAAGTTTCCCCTGAGTGGCCGTTGGATGGGCTGTGGGGTGCCATCAATTATACCGACACAGTTACCAGGAAGTCGTCTCATCATGGCCCATTCCTGGCGGTTCGGCCACCTGACGTATCGCCGGTAGGTTGAGAAGGCTATGACTGGTAATAGCTTGGTAATGGTTTCGGAAATGTATTTCTCGCTTACTCCAAAAATTACTGAAAGAATGGCATAGGATGGGTATTGCCTTGCCCAAACGAGAAAGAGAAGTAATTTGTTTTCAGGGGAGAGAGGTCCAGGACGTCGAGTGGGAACCAGGTGATCACGAAAAGTATTGAACATATCATTGAAGTCGTTTCTGGTAATCCCTGAATGGGTAAAGAAAAGTCGTGGCCGGCCCTCCAGATAAGCAAGGACGTCGACACTAATGTGATCTTGGTAGTATCTGCCAAACAGAGCGTTATAGATGTCACCGATATTGGCTTCTGCTGTAACAACTGCAGCCACAGCCAGAGTAAAATCCTCCAGTTGTTGTTCATTTATCACATAGGCCAAAATCAACATGTTCTCATTATCAAAATCCATGTTCAGTACGGAACGGCGAGTCAAATTCTATGGCTGACCAAGGTAGAGGTGGAACTGGTTTCGTAATTCCCAGGTTAAGTTTCCCAGGAGAGGGACAGGCCCAACAGCATGCGCGTAATTTATACTGGGATGAGGTCAGACAAAAAGGGCATGACAGCACTATTCAATAACCCTCATTAATAGCTTGGACAATATGGTCTCCACAAAATGAATGCCTATTTCATGATCTATAAATTGGCATTGTCCCGTAGCAAGGCCTGATACAAAGGAACTTTCGAGGGCTGTGAACTGTCGGGATTTAGGAGAAACTATATTAGGAACTCATGCGCCAAAAGTGTGACGGCAAAAAAATCGATACCTGCACCAAGTCGTCACAGGGTAGATCCATTGCTCTAGGAAGCGCCTTACTAGCGCATCGTTCCACATGGATAGGAGCTAACTCGGGTCAAATTGGAGTCATTATCGTAAAATTTTGAATTTTTCCATTTTTGTGCAACTTGTTGATGGAAACTATTAATGTAGAATGGGAGATAGGAGGTGACTGGGCAGCTGACAGCTGGGTAATATTGGCCTTGATAATACCGATGGTCCTTTAAGTCATGGGGTTTTGAACAACCGGCCCAGGAGGGAGATTCCCCTATGCGATAAAAACAATCTTGATCACACTACTCTTGCGAGATTCATATCAAACGAAATGAGGGTAGGACCTCTAGCTCATTTTCCGGCCATTATGGTGAAAAATGTTGTTTAATTTTGTTTGATTAGAAAACCAGTCAGAGTCACCGATTTTCTCCGGCCTGGAAGCTCTTGACCGCAGAAATAATACCTGCGGCCATGAGCTTTCAGACCTTGGCCCCCGGGTATTACTTTCATCAGAACGTCTGGAAAAAAGGTTATCAGCCGCTAGATGTCGCCAAATTAACTGGTTAATGCATTAGCATTTCATTACTAATGTGTACCCTTTATTTCTAGCCCACCGAAACAACATGACATTGCCATAATCAAGCTGAGCTCGACCATCCAATACACCAAGTTTGCTCAACCAATTTGCCTCCCGGAGAAGAGCGACCTTTTTGTGGGACAGGTCTGCACCGTGGCTGGCTGGGGGTCAAACAACCCTTACGGTAAGGTTATGAGAAAATATACTGTTGCTATATAAACACCTCAACAAAACTAAGTCCCCCTCTAAACAATTGGTTATAATTTCTAAAGTATCCACGGCATTGTAATAAAAATCGCAGGACATTATTATACCAACATTAGGCAAAACGAGTAAAAAGGACAGGGGCATACCTCTTGTTACGCATGAATGATCTTCAATTGAGTGAAAAAAGTGCCGTTTCAGAAATAACAACATTCGTGGGATGTTTCAGTGAGTACTAAATCACAACTGATTGCATGACCCATACTGCCAGTCAATTTCAGCCTTGGTGTATCAGTTCTGTTATTTTTGAAATGGGACATCTTTCATTCAATTGAAGATCATTCATTCGTAAAAATAGGCAGGCCTTTGTCCTTTTCATCCGATATGCCTAATGTCAGTATGATGATGTCCTGCCATTTTCATTGCATTGTCGTGGATACTTAGGAATTATGACGAATTGTTTAGGGGGGACTTACTTTTACTGAGGTGTTTATAATCAAGTTAGCAAGAACTATCATTGAGATTAACATTGTTTAGCTGCATGAGGCAGTGCGCGGTGGTTAATTGGGTCTGCTATGCGGCTCTGGAGACAGTTCATTTCACTATATGGTAAGTCATCGTTTACCCACCTTCCTGAGTTGTTGGTATTCGATGCAAAGTCTGACCTGGGTAGAGTATGAACGACATAAAATTTCGACTACCTGTGGAAATGTCATTTCATTAGTTCATACCGACCCAGGTCAGACTACCCGCCCTGCCTGTCCCCACAGCAACGGGACTTACTCTTGCGCTCGAGTAATAAGAACTAAGTAATGGCGGCTTTCACGAGGCAGAGGCTGTATTGGGGCGCCGCCTAGGTGTAGCTACGTGAACTAGCTAATCATTTTCTATTATAAATAGATTAATTTTTCCTCGGGTGTGTCCGATAAGTCTGACCTGGGTAGGTATGAACTAATAAAATGATATTTCCACAGGAAATGGAAGTACATTCACTTATGGTTAGCTCTGGCAAGAAAAGCGTACGAAATAAGCCTCCATTACAATTCTAATTCAAGTATGTCACCTCAATAATCATTGGCCAAAGCATCAAGATTCGCAGGATCTGATTGGCTAGTAATTAGGGTTCTCAGACAGGACTCAAAGCAGAAGGTCGTCTTGATACATAGTTCACCACTAAGTATCAAAATGTCTGTCACCAAATTTCTGTCGCACTGAGATTTTTCATCTATCCGTTGCTTCGGCATGTATGGTATCTTGGCCCATCAAAATATTGTGGTAGACGGGTAAATGTTTAGTATCAATACGCTTGCTACTTGCCTACAGCCATAGCGCCAGGGTGGAATCATTTCATCAAGCTGTAGCATTTTACCAACAATAGTTCATTCATTTTCCTACATCCAGATCTGTTAATTACGGTACAAGCACAAAATCCCAACCCGTGTTTGAACAGATTTTTGTGCATTCTCATAATGGTACCCCTTAGATTCGAAGGGCTGCTAAAGTTAATGGAATGACACGATAAAAACGCTAATGACGTGGCATTACCGTGGACTTAAATCCTTCCATTGAAGTACCATAATGGAACCTCATTAAAAATCTTTATGATATAGCCGCCTGTTACCGAGGTCCCACAGGACGGAACCATACAGTGATATACAAAAAGAGTGAAATAATTTCACTTTTGTTTCGAAATTGCAATGATGAAATCTTGATAAAAGGACATTCACTCTTCTGTTAAAATCAGATATTGCCTTGATTACATTTTTATCTTGCGAATCAGGGACCTGTTTCATAAAGCCTAATAAAGTGCCTTTAGCCCTAATGCTAGGATAAAGTCACTCCTTAAAGGCCATATATCAAGGTTTTTTGCCATTTTCTGCTGTAAGACGATTTCAAAAGTGTACCTAACACTTTATACAATACAGAAAACCAAATGCAATTAGCTCCATCCATTTTGAAGATATAGCCAAGTATGTGTTTGACAACTTGATTACCTAATCAGGCTAGCAACTGGCTTGTTAGAGCCAGGCGGCGGGTTCAGCAAAAGTTGTGATGTAGATCAGGTCATCTGTACATGTCATGCAATCATAAAAGCAGGAGGGCCTTAATTAATTATGCACACCTGGAAGTAATGTGTTTCATTCACTATGGTGTATTGTGTGGCTCCGAATTGTGTCAAGGATAGCACAAAGAACAATCGAATGACGGATGGGACCCATTTTCATGAATTTCCAAAGCCAGTTGAACGAGAGAGGAGGAAGCTGTGGATTCGGAAGTGCAAACGTTTGGAGTGTTGGAAGCCTTGGCCTTCGGCCAAACTTTGCAGTGATCACTTTATCGATACGGATTATCACATGAAGCCGGATATCTGCATCCAACTGAATATTAAATGCCACTTGTTAAAAACAGCTGTTCCAACCATGTCAATTGCATTTAATGCCCGAGGCTGCTGAGGTCGGTTGTTATACATAATGTGTAGGCCCTATTGGGGCCTGTGATACCGCATAGTGTCTTCTTGTGTTCCAGCCATAGCAAGGTGACAGCGACACAGGTCAGTGTCAGTGACAGCCACTGTCAATGACAGATTATTGCCATCTGACATCTAGGCCTATCTAACGTTGCACGGCATTATATCGTCACGTCAAGATGATTGTGCATAATACCGTCACTTTTCAATAGTAGTTCAGCGTCATGACATAACTGGCGATACAACACAGACGAGGCGAAACAATATTGTGCAACATAGTCTGTTCAAAATCATACATGTTATGCATCTGCAACCGTCTATCAATGTCTTCTTTGCTATATCGGCAGGTCTGCCATGCAAATTGATTAACCACAAATTCTAATCACTTTCGTCCGAATGATCACTCTCATTATGATCTAGTGATATTAATGGCTCGAACATGTACGGCTCAACGTTTAAATATCCTTCTGTATCGACCAAAACATCCTCAAATTCACTGCTCTCACTCTCTGAACTGTATGCGGAAGCCATCTTGCTTTGTTCTGACTGACCTGATCTACGTCATCAAAAAAATCCCTAGCGGCCACATGTGGAACTAATCTAAAGTTGTGTGTGGTGGGAAATTCAAATAGTTTAAAATTGAAAATTGAAATAACTAAATAATGACTTTATTATTAGAATTTTTTTAATGTCTGGGATCTTGTTTTTTTAACCCTCAACATATTTCATGAGTATCAAGCATGTTTTCAAACCTTGATATATGGCCTTTAAAGGAAGAACGCATTTCATAAACGTGCCTTTAAAATATCTAGGTTAATGTTACCATTAAGAGTGTTTCAGGTAGTGGTTTTATCCTGTCTTTATTTTATTCGGTTCCTTTAAACCTGAAGGTAGTCTAGAGTTCCTTTAGTCGCGAGGACTTCGTCCAGGGTAAACGTGGAATCATGTTGCGCTTGATTCAGGAACGGAATAGGCGAAATCTTCGACGAGAACGGGTATTCAGGGATCGACTCAATCCGCTGGATTCCATGAGAGATGATTTATTCATCAAGAGATATCGTTTCCCGAAGAACATATGTTTCGATTTTTGTCGTCAGCTGTCGGAGGAGTTGGAGCATCCTACTCAGAGAAATGACGCCCTCCCAGTATCATTGCAAGTGTGTATAGCATTACGATATTTTGCAACCGGGCATGATCAATCTATTATCGGTGATATTCACCATGTGAGCATTGCGACAACATCGAGGTGTATTGGCGCTGTGTCATCCGCTTTTGCAGCACACTTGACCAACACGTTCACTTCGAGAGGGACCTCCAGAAGGTCAAAACCAAATTTTTTGATTACACGGGTTTTCCAAGAGTAATTGGATCGATCGACGGGACCCATTGTCGTATACGCAAGCCTCACATCAATGAAAACGTGTATATCAATCGGAAAGGATACCACAGCATTAATGTCATGCTAGTTTGTGATTGGGATATGATCATAAATAACTGTGTGGGATGTTTTCCAGGAGGGTCTCATGACGCCATCGTTCTCCACAGTTCAGCCCTTGGCCAGGCATTTGAAAGCAATCCACCGAATTGTTGAATGTTGGGAGACTCGGGGTATCCTTGCAAGAGGTGGCTTCTGACACCTCTTGCCAATGCCCAAACCAGACAGGAAAGGGCATTCCAGGATGCAAATATGATGCAAATATGAGCCAGATGCATCATAGAACGTTGGAACGGTCTCCTAAGGCTAAGGCAACGGTTCAGATGCCTCCCCAAGGAGATTCAATACACACCACAAAAGGCAAGCATTATTATTCAGTCCTGCTGCCTGCTCCACAACATTGCTGTCCGGGATAGATTGCCCTTAGTGGAGGATTCAGATGACGATGATGATGCTGACGAGGACTCTGATGATGACGCAGGGGATGATGACTTTCCTCCTCGAGACATGGATGTGAACGGCAATCAAATTCGCCAGCTTGTAATTGAGTTCTGAGTAGAACTCCACTAAAACATCAAATTCAGTCTCAGTTCAATTGCCGGCGAGATCGCTGTCTCTTGGCCATGTTCCTGGCACAGAGTTAATGCATGGAAAGGAAGTTTCGTATTTCGAAAGGGCATTCATATAGTATATAGGAACCAAAGACACTGAAATTGACACATTTTGCCACGGCCCGATCATGTATTACGAATCTCAACACAATAAATCACTCGGCGTTCGAGTTGTGTTTTTTTCACCAATGAGGTACACCATACAATCATTTATCAATGGCAGGCCTGTTAAATTTAATGTAATGGCAGAGTAAAAACGAATTATGAAACGCTTTTAATACGCAGCTTCAAATAGACGTTATATCCTTCCTTTATGGTACCTTGAAGGAAGTCTGTTAAAAAGTTTTATGAAACAGGCCCCAGGTCTAATGATATTTTCAAGTTGGGTAGCTGTTGCTTGAACAGGAATATCTTGAAACTTTATTACTATATCATCCACTGTTCCTTTATCAGTCTGAAAAAGTAGGAGTTGGCACTTTGTTGGGTTAAATTGTATCAGGTAATATTTGAAAACTCAACTGCTATTTCAAGCTGGGCTGACAAAGAAACTTTGTCGGATATAGAATAATTATATCGTCAGCGTGAGCATACACTCCTGCGAATGTGACACCAATATAACAACCATATCCTGAACCTCTTAGTTATATTAGTACTCAGCCATATACTGTAGTTTCATGAAAATAACACCACTTCATTAACAGCCGGTGTCGCCGCCCCTGACTCATAGGGTGGCGAACAGAGCTGTTAAGAAGGCCGATCATTGGCTGGGATTCCAGAGAGGGTTGTCCAGGCCTCATATCCAATATACTTCAGTTTCGAGTCCAGTCCTTATTGTTTGGGTTGTTGAAACCGATTCGTAGGTCTCCTATGAATGGGATAATGGGATCGGGCCTTCGGCCATTGTACTGAGTGTCCCAGAACATTTTCAACTAATCGTCATTGGTAGTGTAAGGGGTGTCCCAGTGCTAATGGCTGATAGTGTACAGGGTGTCCATGAAAAAAGTCCAAGTGACATATTGGCTTCTGCTGGTTTTAGGGACTGACCTGCCCTTTCAAAGTGAGGCACTGCTCAGGGAGGTAATGGAGCATGTCTTCGGGTCTTATCATCCCTTACCAGCTTCGGGCTTTCAAAGATACTTTGCAGTGCGAAATTGGTAAGAATGAGAAGTTGTCCGTCACATATCGGGAGACAAAACCGAACATCCCTCTGAATGTACAGTCTTGTCCGAAGTGATCAGTGAAGGAATAAAAAAGAACGATGCAAATCCCGATTCAATTTTTTTTCAAAGCTAAGGATACACATTATTAGATTGTCCAGCTTTCAGAATCGTACCCACAATCATTCACAACACCCACAGTCAATTCAAGTCCATCACAATGTCCTCCTCGACTACATTCACGAACTCTGGTCCATCCACGGCAGTCTCCTCTTCTTCCTCCAAGATAGCATGTGGTCCAGCTTCGATTGGCCTTGGTCGAAACGATGCTTTAAATCAGTTGACGATAACGTCCTCATCAACACCATCCCAGGCATCTCTGATGATGTTGGTCACGTCTCTCAGGCCGATGTGAGGGCAGTCTCCTCGTTCGTCCGTGTGGTCCTTCTTCCACGATTTCCATTGTCGCCGTACGTGACATTTGAAGGACTTCATGACTGCAACGTCTAACAGTTGTACGAGGGATGTGCAACCAGCAGGTACGTAATCCAGGCTGCCTCTCATGTCGCGGACTCTCGCCCGGAAGTTCTCTGTCCGTTGGACCCGATAATGATCGACGATTAACAGGAACTGGTCGGTCTCGTTGTCGGTGACGTAGGGTGATAGGACTTCATCTAACCAGTGGTGCGCCGTTTCCTCCCTCATCTAACCAGTTTCCGATTGGGTAATCTACATCTGCTGGTGGGTTGTCTTGGAGGGCTGCAAACACCCGGACGAAACCTCTTCTGGGGAAGGTGATGTGCGCCGGCAACTTTGCTCCAGCGGCTGCGATGCAGAGGGTGACGGTGTATCCCAGCTTCGTATTGGACCTGGATGATCGGACGTCTATGGCCTTCTCGCCCGTGGTGTTGGCCGTGTACATGGTTCTCATATCAAACAGGACAAAGGTTTGGTCCATGTTAAAGAAGAACCGCATCTGTATATCAAGACGATCGATGCTCCCAGTAACCGCATCTCGGAAGGTCTGGATCCTTGCAGCAGCATCAGCGGGGACGATCGTAGTATTCTTGGTCACCTTCCGTAGGGACACCTGGCGTCTCTTCATCAAGCACTCCACCCAGCCATTGGATGCGTTGAAATCCCATAGCTGAGGGCGACAATGCTGAATCCCTTCTCTGACATCTTGGGCTTACTCATTCCACCAGCTTTGCCACACTACCAACGCCTTATCTTGAATGTCGAGAACGGAGACTGCGAGGCGACGCTCTCTCATCTGCTGCAGCCATTGGTAAAGCTGGTCCTAAACCTGTGGCCATAACAGATCACGGGTCTCCATTACCGTCTTCTTCCGGCCATGCCCTTGTTCTTGCTTCTGCTCGAGGTCCTCGATATTACACCTTCTAAACGTCTCCCAGGGGATGTTATAGTGGGAGGCGAACTCACTCATACTGCGCACCGTACCGTTCACCAGTGCCTCCTTCTGGTCTCTCAGGTAGGCAAGTTTTTCTGTCACGGTGTAGCACCGGCGTCGTTTTCTCAGCAGCTCTACAGCATCCATTGTCGCATAGGTTGTCTGCAATGTGGGTACCCTCAGTTGGGCTTCATTTATAGGCCTAAGAGGCCCTAGAATTACACAAGAAAACCACAAATCCTAGAAACTTCGATTCCGTTTTCTCCCACGTAGGCCTAGGGAGTCTAAATAAAAAAAGAGGGTTGTAGAAAAACAGAGGATGAGCTCCTCGTTTTTCTTCGGAATTTCGTGACTACTATCATTGCCTGAATCTCACTTTGCTTTACTAATGCAAGCATTCGTAGTTTTTCCTTCAGAGTTTCAATAAGGACTTTTTTTGTTTTGGGGGGGTTTGGATCAATCTAAAAGGTACTTCAGTTTTATGAGACAACCTGTATAAACGGTCGGCGAGTGGCCTTACCATTTACGTCATTCCACATGCGCACTCATCGACCAGTAGGCCCACAACACTTCGAATCAATAGGGCTGCGGTAATAAGTGGTTTAGGGTAACCGTGACAGCTCGGCTGAGCCATCACAAGGGCCAGCGAAGTCACTCATTGGTTACCTCTGGTGAATAGACTCGAGAGAAGAGGCCGGGCCTTGAATATCCCAAAGTGGTGTTATTTTCATGAAACTACAGTAATTTACAAAGAGAAAAGGAGAAAGTATCCCTCCATGTTTGACACCATTTGAAACATTAAAATAATTTGAATGGGATTTACCCCAGCGTATCCGCATTTTCTGTTAAATGTACAAGTACGCAATCATCCTTGCAATAACAGGACAAATATCTGTTTTAAACAAAACTTTCACTAATCTACCCTATCAAATGCCTGGCTCGTGTCCAAGAGCATTGCATAAAATTGTCCTCCACCATTAACATGGTATATGATGACTTTGCTTACAACAAAGGTGCAGTCATTGGACGACATGCCCTTTTTGTAACCAAACTGCATAATCATCTTGACATTTATGTAATATGACTATTTCAAAAAGTTTACGCAGAGGACTATTGAGAGTTTTTCCACACCAATTTGCCAAATCATTCAGAGACTTCCTCGAATGTTTCGGTATGGCCATTATTGTACTACAGAGCAAGTTTACTGTAGCATAGCCATGCTTTGACATGCTATTGAATAGAAGCGACATCATTACACATAACTTATTAGTTCCATACTATATTTTAGGAAATGAATGAATATTATTCTGGGCTGTAGGGTCTACTATTATACATTAATTACAAATGGGCTGATTTTGAGGCGTCCTGCAAATTTCATTACTATTTAATAATTCTAATAGCCACTGTGTTTTAATTTACATGCGATATGTAGAACAAAACATCTTTGATGGGTGCATAAATTTTGGACAAGTTTTGTCTATCAAACTTCTTGATGCAGAACTTTAAAGACAGGTTGTTGTTTTTTCTGAATAACCCAATATATCCATCAAAGCACTGTCTCTTTCAGAACTTATCTACAGTCAGATCCCCCAGGAGGTGAATCTACCAATTATGAAGCAGGAACTGTGTGGACAGTATAATGCACCATTCTACTACCCCACCAGTAATGTATGCGCTGGATTTAAACATGGGACCCAGGACGCTTGCGGAGTAAGTTCTAAAACGGAATATTTCTGGATGCATGTGTATGGTAGCTATAGTTGTAGGAATATTCTGGCAGGTCCGTTAAATAGCTTCTCAACAACCAGTCTAAATAGAACAAGATGAGGTTAGTGATCCTATATTAGCTAACCTCCAATCATGGACCTAATCGGACAACGACCACTGGGCTACCCATTAGGACGGCCGGGATCGCTCTTCTCGGCTGATGATTTTTTCCCCTCATCAGCCCAGACCAGCAGAAAGGCCAAAGGGGTATTGCCGAGGCGGTTGCCCTCTGTCCGTCTAGGCATTTCATCTTTGGGTGGTATACAGAGAGGCTCAATAGAAATGTTACACTTACAAATTGGTTGATATCTATTATAATGGTAGCTATAATTGTAGGAATATTCTGGCGTTAAATAGCCTCTCAACAATCGGTCTAAATAGAACAAGATGAGGTTAATGATCCTATATTGGCTAACCTCCAATCATGGACCTAATCGGACAACGACCACTGGGCTACCCATTAGGACGGCCGGGATCGCTCTTCTCGGCTGATGATTTTTTCCCCTCATCAGCCCATCCCAGCAGAAAGGCCAGAGGGGTATTGCCGAGGCGGTTGCCCTCTGTCTCTGTCCGTCTTGGCATTTCATCTTTGGGTGGTATACAGAGTGGCTCAATAGAAATGTTACACTGACAAAATGGTTGATATCTATTATACTTTTGGCATTTACCTCAAACACACATATGTGCTTGAAGAGCAAGCTCTACCAATTAATTTGACACCAACAGATTCAAAATCCTTCCATGGTTGACTGCGCAGGACATATTTTATTTACTTGTGTGAAAGCTGACTTGTGCCAACCTTTCAGTGGTTGAATAGGGCAAAGGACAAAGAGGAAGCAATGTTTAACATTTTAAATTTTATTCACAGTTGAAGATTGACATTAACAGATTCATTCTGTAATTTTCTTCACAGTTGAAGATTGACATTTATCAGATTCAGACTGTAATTGTTTCCCGGAGTTTGTGTAGGGGGACATGGTATTAGTACATGGCACCAACTTTGTGCTCGTTTCAACCCTACAACTTCTAAACGACTCAGGCATTTTAATCGATATATGGTGGAAGGAGTGAAGGACATCTGAAGATGTGTCCCACGGTCAGATTCCCGGCCTGGCCAGGAGGGGCAAAATGTTGCGCCGCTCGGCGCTCGCCTCTCGCCGGACGCACGTTTCCCTTCCGCTCTATAACTTCTGAACGACATAATATTTTGGATTAAAATTTGGTGTGCTGATAGAGGGTGGACCAAAGGTGTGTCGCGTTGAAAAATCGGCCGAGTTTCATCCTCCATTTGGCTGCCAGGGGGCCAAAACCAAAAACACATAAAGTGTTAGAACTTGCTTAATATTCGTCTGATCTTCACCAAATTTTTATGGTAGACTAAGTTAACATAGATACACGATATATCACCCGGGTTTTTTTTCAGTTTCATTAATTTTTCTGCCCTATAGGGGCGTTTCCTGAAAATCATGAAAATTCCCTTCTGCTCTGTAACTTCTGAACGACAAAATATTTGGATTGAAATTTGGTGTGCTGATAGTGGGTATGACAAAGGTGTGTTGCGTTGAAAAATCGGCTGAGTTTGATTCTTGATTTGGCCACCAGGGGGCCAAAACAAAAAACACAAAGTGTTAGAACTTGCTTAGTATTCATCTGATCTTCACCAAATTTTTATGGTAGACTAAGTTAACAAAGGTACATAATATATCACCAGGGTTTTTAGTTTCATCCATTTTTCTGCCCTATAGGGGGCGCTTCCTGAAAATCATGAGAATTCCCTTCCGCTCTGTTAACCAATGAGCCTCAACTCTAATTCCAAATGGAACTAAACAGATCTTTTACATACCAGTGACTTTCGAGTCCTTTCAATCCATAAAAAATGTACAGGAGTACACTTTAGAGGCCCAAATTCATACACCCTCTCAGTGCTTACATACAAAGTGGATGGCCCCATAGTCAGAACATGTCTTAATGTCTGATTGTGACCATTTCATGTTTGAACATCCATGGACACAGTCACAGTCTGACACAGTCTCAAGTTAGACTGCCCAGAGAGGTTTTATACAGACTGTTTAAAACCTCCCTCCACTGCCACACCATTTACTTTTTAAAACTGAGCATGCCTCTTCCACATTTTCAAAATGACCCCCTCCCCTATTGAAGGAACGCTACCAAGGATAAGACCTTACAACTCCCCAAATTTCCTACCTGAATTTCAGACTGAATTGATTGAAATCCCTAAAATGGGACACCCAACTGAACCATAAACTTCAGTCAATGACAGCCAACAACACCACACGGATTCAAACTACACATTTTTCAAAAAACACCCAACAGCGACGAGGGACATTCAACACTATGCTTGTTTTCCTATTTGTGTTCAACTGTGAATAAAATTAAATAATGAGAATGTTTCCTTTTTGTCCTGTTTAACCACTGAGAAATTGGCGCGAGATTTCACATGAGTCAATAAAAACTGTCATGCGCAGTCAACCATGGAAGGATTTGATTCTGCTGACGTCAAATTAATTGGTAGAGCTTGCTCTTCAAGTACATATGTATGTTTGAGGGTAAATGCCAAAATAATAAAAGATATTAACCATTTTTTAAGTGTAACATTTTAATTAGCCACTCTGTAACTCTTAATCTTACAATGCCATTGTGCCTTTCGGTAGCCTTGATGATTTTTCAAACTACGCTCAGTCCCAGGGGGCACGACATGTTATAAAGTACTTTTGGCTATATCTCATGAACGCTGCGAGATATAATCATGAACTTTTTACTGTGAACACTGCTCATAAAACACCATCACATAATGTCTGAGTTTTTGATTTGACCTGCTTTTCAAGGTCATCGGGGTCAAATGGCGTAAAATTACCGTTACTGTTTGTTTTGCTGAAAATATCGAAACGAGTGTTTGAAAAGCTCGCGTTAAAAGTTAGGCCTTTGGCGCGAGTTGCACCTTGTAAAGATCGTCACGTGATCTTAGTGCATGACTTTTTTATGCAACTTCAAGGTATTCGCGCTTTTTGCGGCCATAAGTTAATTTGGAGGAACAGCAGACGGATCGCAGCCCAATTCAGGCAATCTCTTTCTATCATATTACAAAAACAGGAAAAAACAGGATATATGGATTCGTAAGTTACATTTATCATATCTAAACACTAGTTTAATCACTTTTATTTTGTATAGGCTTTTTGGTGCTATAGACATTTGGTTAATTCGCTTATTTCTCTCACCAGCTTAAATCATTGGCTGTGAGAACATTTGCGTTCAAACCACTAGGATTACGGCCAATTGAGTTTAATACATGTTCTATGATTTTGTGCAATATTTAAGATATCATGAAAATTGTTTATTCACAGGTTTTAAAACTGCCATTCTTCTCTGTGTTAAAAATGTATAATTTATTACAGGTTTCGAATAAAACTATTATCTCGAAGATCCAACATTTCTTCCCATCCTTCTGTGTCCTTTTCGGAGATTCGAAACGACCATCGGCAGAAACGAGCTGGAACCCAAAGCGCCAAGAACTGACCGAACCGCCCTGGGCCAACGCATAAACACGACACAGAATGCCTGCCATCAGAACTGAGCTGAAACGACGACAAAAGACATCCTCTGGAAAGCCAAAATCAACCGGATTATGTGAATCACCACGACCTGTTCTGTTCAGATGATCGTGGAATACTGTTCTATTCAGTTAGGAAGTGTGATTCAAAATGTCGTCGGACTTAGAATATGCCAAGAAACGACACAGTGTTGCAAAGGGGTTGCTCACTCGATGAAATTCATTCTTGGTGAAGAACAGCCGCTACTGGGACTGGAGAATGCAGAGGGTAAGTTCAAAGAGGTATTGGATGAAGTCCTCAAACGCCATCAAGATTACCTGATGATTACAGACGCTGATAAAATTGATGACGAATTTGTTTGGATAGAGCCAACAATATCACCGACAGTTTAGATGAACTGAAAATCAATATGAACGATTATAAGTGTTCATTTTATCCCCCACCGCCCGCAACCCTGTGATGAAATCAAAGCCAAGTGCAAGTGGAGGTGTCTCAACCGTCACAACCAGTGCTGATCCAGGTTCCAGTAGAACATCAAAGAAATTGCAGATCAGAACTGATAAAGCCCCTTTGCCCTAGTTCTCTGAGTATTTTGATATCAAACATTGATTTCAAGTTCTTGGATGAAGGTCGTTATTCCCCTGTGGAAGCTTTATACATCCTAAAAAATGTCTTGGTCAAAAACCAGCTGATTGGATTCAGGGTGAGAAACATTGCGATACTGATTGGGACGCTCTTGACAGAAAAAAAGGGACTCCCCGTTTGGCGTTTGATGTCTTGATTGGCACACTCAACCGTTTCAAAACAGTTCCGGAAAATGACCTTGTCCATTTAATTGAGTTGCATCATTTGAACAAGAAAATTTATAATGCACTTAGTGAACTGAAACGTGCAGCTGATTTGGACAATTCCACTACCTCAGGACTGATTGAAAAGTAACTGCATTACAAAGACAGACTGAAATGGGCATCGCACTAGCAAACTAAGAACATTCAACCTTCTATTGATACTTTGCTAGATTGAATGAAAGGTGAAATTAATGGGTCCTGTAGGTTGTCGGCGCGGACATTCGTAGTTCAAATGGTCACGTAAAGCATGCGGTGAATGTTTCTAGTTCGGACAGTGGTGTTCCATTAGACAAAAAGACTGTGACCGCACAACATGAATCAGGTAATAGGCCTAGTGATTCATATTCTAGCGCCAATTGTTGGGTTTGTAAACGTCAACATAAGCCTCACAAAGTTCAAAGCCATGAATTTTGATGAAACTAGATCAGCGGAAGTAAGGAAAGTTAAAGCATGCTACTTCTGCCTGCGCACTACACCGTGGGCCATGTCGCGTTAGAAAGCGTTATGAAATTGTCACCGATGCAAAAATTGCCCTATTAGTCATCATCCGCTCTTACATGGGGCTCCCTTTGACCACGCTGCTAGCACTTTAAACACTTCAGTTCTTTTTTGTAGCACAAACATGTTACCTGTCCTCTCAGTAGATGGCATAAAGTCTGAAACTCAAGCAACCAAAGCGGCACTCTGTTGTTTGATAGTGGGGCGCAACTGTCATTGATCTGGGCCAAATACGCTTGGGACTTAGGCTTGCTGGGCACAAACATTGTCATCAATATCAGTAAAGTAGGTGGCCAAAAGGAATTAGAAACCAGGAAGTACAAAATGCAGGTGTAACCCGTCAATGGAAATTCACGTTTCAGTATCAAAGCCGTAGCCATTCCGAAAATTGGTGAGGGATTTCGCGCGTTGACCCTGAACGTTTAAAAAGGGTTGTTGGAAGCAAATTTGCCGCACTGAATCGAGGTTCAGGACCCATTTATATCCTGATTAGCATTGACCATGCAAAATTTCATGGTGGGATCACGGAGGTGAATGAGTGGTTCGCTATTCGGGATTCTATTCTTGGTCCTGTTGTGTTTGGCGCCTTATCCCTTAATCAGAAGTTACATATGGTGAGTATCATGTCTCCCTGTTGGAACCGGTTGACATCACCGCTTTCTGGGCCACTGAGCAGATGGGAGTCGCAGTAAATCCTTGCTATGCCAAACAGACATACTCAGAAAAGGAGCTGACTTCAGTGGAGAGAGACGAAGCACAGATGATCAGGGACAGTGCAAGAAAGGTGGGAAACAGATGGATGATACCATTACTGTTGCTGCGTGACCCTGCTGAGCTGCCAAATAATTACAGCCAAGTGAAGGCAAAACTGATCAACACGGTGAAACGGTTGGCGAAAAAACACAGACTACGCAAAGATGTACGACGACCAGATAACCGATCTTGTGGAACGTGGTTCAGCCCGTGAATTATCCCAGGATGAGATTGAGAGCCACAAGGGTCCCGTGCAAGCCATCATGCTGTGTATCGTCCAGAGAAGACAACTCACCCATGCCGCCTGGTCTCCAATACCGCCGCAAGCTTTCAAGGACACATCTTGAACAAATATCTACGGAAAGGCCCTGACCTACTGAACAACCTGGTTTTGACAAGATTCCGCGAAACCCCAGTGGCTATAATGGGAGATGTCTCCAAGATGTATCACCAGATACTGGTGGATCCAATCCGAGATGCACACACACATCGATTTCTGTGGAGGAACTATGAAAATCGGCCCCCCAGATATCTACATGCAACAAGTGCTGACTTTCGGAGAGGTATATTCACCAGCAATTGAGAATACTGCGTTGGACCTAACGGGAGAGGAACTGCCCGAGGCTGTCGCAACCATCAAGCATTGCCGGTACATGGACGATATATGCGATTCACTGAAGGATACTCAAGCAGCAACAAAGCGGGCGAGAGAGATTGACAAGATACTCGAGAGTGGCCATTTAAAAAATCAAAGAATGGTTTTCTAATGCACCGATGCATGGAGAGGAAACCAAATCAGAGCTTCCGAATGAAAAGGTTCTAGGAGCTGTTTGGGAATTAGACGCAGGATGAATTTGCAGTCACTGTGGAGCCGCCAAAATCGGTTGTTATGAAAGAACGCCAACTAATGAAAATCCCTAACAAGCTGACCAAGCGAATGATACTGAGCGGGTGTTTTTGACGTCATAGGCTGCCCCTGTCGTCTTGACTGCAAAGATCTGGTTGCAGGAGTTGTGGAAGGAGAGCTACCGATGGGATGAAAGCCTACCTGAGCATGTAAAACAGAAATTGGCGAAGTAGTTCAAAGACTTACAGAAGCTGAAAGCATACCAAGTCGAGTGATGCCTT
Organism: Lineus longissimus; assembly: GCF_910592395.1. Taxonomy (NCBI): domain Eukaryota; kingdom Metazoa; phylum Nemertea; class Pilidiophora; order Heteronemertea; family Lineidae; genus Lineus; species Lineus longissimus. The sequence goes on from NC_088321.1 coordinate 10,010,867, forward strand.
ACCCCTCCCGAGTCTGAAGGTCAACCCATACTATTGTGCTCCGTGGAAAACTTGGCTGAATCTTGGAAGGACGGGCCCACGTTTTTGAAGCTGCCTGAATGTGAGTGGCTTATCGTGAAAAATACTGACTATCAGGATGAAAGTGGTTCAAAACCCGCATGCATGATCGCGAGCGTCTGTGTAGCTGCGCTTGTTCTTGAAGACATGAAGAAATTCTCGTCTCAGTCATGCGTGATCAGAGTAACAGCGACAAAAATGCAATTCCTACGAAACTTCTGCGACAAGTTGAGATTGAAATGCCAGCCAGGCTCAGGACCATTGTCAGTGGAAGAAGTTCAGAATGCGGAGAAAAAACTTCTCATCCATGCGAAATCTTCGCTTCATCCGTTTGCTGGGAACACAGGAGCTTGCCAGTGTTTGTGCCCGAATGACAGAAGGAACTCTACTCGTAGAGATGATACGCCATGTTTATTACAACTGCGTGACAACTGCGTTACAGCTGCATTTCGCTCTTTCAGAGTTACGGTTGGGAAGGCAAGACTTTCAAAAAACATTTTGTGAGGATGCGTGGCCTGAGGGTGTAATGGTTAGGAAGTATGATGATTAACATTGACTACAATGAATGTGTTGCTATTATGTTCATTTAACAGTAATGGTCATGGGCCTGCTAGAAAGCAGTACATGAGGGATCTCCTGGTGAACACTGACTTTCTCTTGTTACAGTAACATTGGCTTTTTCATGAACAACTCCTCAAATTAAGGGGGACATTGGAAACAATGTGAATATCCATGGTGTATCTGGCATGGAGGGTGAGTCATTGTTTTAGTAGACCGTATGGTGGCGTTGCAATAGCTTGGAATGCAAGCAGCGAAGCGAGTATAACTCTTGTACAGCACGACTCAAAACGAGTGTATTATGTTAATATAAAAGCGAGTGTATTGAAAACGGTTTTCTGCTGGTCAAGATTTATATGCTAACCGATTCTGGTACGAGGAAAAATGTATTAGAGCTCAATAGAGTATTACAAGAAGTTTCTGCCATTCTAGCTACAAACAATGGAGAGGTTAATAGGGGAGACCTGAATACCGCCTCCAGTAGGCTTTAATCGGGGCACACCAGAGCTCTGCTGGATTTCGTTGAACGGGAAAAACGTATTTGTGGTCTCTCGCATAATTCACGTAATGTTGATTTTACCTTTGAAAGCAAAATAAATGGTGAACGTTCCCTACAGGATCACTTTATCGTACCTGAAGGTGTTTTTAACAAGATTGTAAATTACAATGATCTCCATGAAGGAGATGATACATCGGATCATTCCAGTCTTCATATGGGTTTAGAAGTGAATGTAAGATCTGCTCACGATGATTTAAGACATGATGTTGAGGCAAAAAAGAAACTGGCATGGGGCAAAGCTACACCAGATAACCATATTAACAAGGGAGAGCTCCGGGTAGAGCTGGGTGGAATGAGGAAGTAAATGAGTGTAAACAAAGGGCTATTTTTTGGCACAATTTGTGGAAGGAAAATGGCAAACCACGTCACGGAGTTGTAGCTGATGTACGCCATCATACAAGGGCACAGTATCACCTAGCTGTTAACAGAAATAAGAAAAACGAAGGCAGAGCAGCTGCCAACAAATTAGCAGAGTCTCTTGGCAATAATAATAACAGTGAATTTTGGAAAGGTGTAAAAAAAGGTCAAAGGGTATTAACAGTTCACAGCTGGCTTCTCTGCCTATTTTATCATCAGTATTATTTGGAAGAACTTTGTCGGACCGGACCCTTTGAACTTTTTTAAATCTTTCCAAAATTCACTGTTATTATTATTGCCAAGAGACTCTGCTAATTTGTTGGCAGCTGCTCTGCCTTCGTTTTTCTTATTTCTGTTAACAGCTAGGTGATACTGTGCCCTTGTATGATGGCGTACATCAGCTACAACTCCGTGACATGGTTTGCCGTTTTCCTTCCACAAATTGTGCCAAAAAATAGCCCTTTGTTTACACTCATTTACTTCCTCATTCCACCCAGCTCTACCCGGAGCATATGAAGACTGGAATGATCCGATGTATCATCTCCTTCTTGGAGATCATTGTAATTTACAATCTTGTTAAAAACACCTTCAGGTACGATAAAGTGATCCAGTAGGGAATGTTCACCATTTATTTTGCTTTCAAAGGTTTCATTGAAAATGGTTTCACCAAGAATGGGGATCTCTAGGTTTTTCATTATTTTACATATTTGATAATAAACAAGAAATCTGTAAAATGACCTTATCATTGTATGACTATGGTTCAAATGGTCTTTAATTGAAACCCCACGGCCAGTTGTTGCAAACCATACAGCCATGTTAAATTGATTCTGGTAAAACGATAGTGGGTTTTTCATCAGTGTTAGACATTCCTTTTTATTTTTCAAACTTAGGAGTTATGTTAGACTATTTTACAGTGAAAAAACTATTTGGGGTAACATAAACATCAAAGTTAAAGAAGTCATATGTAAACATATCCTTATGTTGTGTTGCTAATGGGTAATAAATCATTTATTTAGTGTTAAACACCTTGTTTAGTATTTAATACCACTACTAGTGACATAAGCTTATCTCTAGTGAAGGGAAAAAGTGGTAAGACTAAAAATGGCCTTCTTCCTCAATTTAGCTAGAAAACGAATGTTTTCTAGGCTTGTTTTAAGGAAGGTCTTACTTTGTCTTACTCACATTATCCCTTTACTACTACAAGAGGTGAAGTCTGAAAAGTTCACAAACAATGACTCATCAGTAATCTCATAAGTGATTTGAATTTCTTTTTACCGATGCAACATTCTGTCAACTTTTTAACTATTGATCATGACATTCCATCGCATCATCAATGAGCAAATCAGAGTTTTCGGCTGTTAGAGATGTTGGCTTTTAAAATGAATAGATATAATTGCAGGTGATTTAGCAACTTTAAAGCAATATTTCAGCTACATGTAGTGCAATAAACCTTATGATCACAATGCTTTCACACCCAAGTTGCACTCATAGTTTGTCCACCATTTTGTACGTACTGGTACCATATCTGTTATGGACAAAGTGTCAACTGAGCACCAGGCCCTAGGGTCGCTGGTTCCTATTTTCCGAAGCCACGTAAGGAAAAGGTGACAAACGTACCCAATATACCTTTATGTGTTAAAACAATAACAAGTAGTCATCCGCCACCGACATTGATTTTGGCTATCTCTGATTCGCTAAGCAACAAGGAAAAATTAATTATTACAGGGTGACGTTAGACGTGACGTCAACGTGTAGATCAATGGCCCCAGACTGCACCTAGTACATCAGTCTACATGGAGAGGATCGATGCACAGAGGGCTAACTTGGGTCAAATCTGAGTCAACATCAGAATAGCGTGATAATTCAGTCAGATTTTGAATGTTTCCTCTTCTTTATATGCTATTTCTTGATGAAAAGTACTAATGTGGAATAGGAGGTGACTGCACCCTTAGAATTTATCAGTAAAAATAACATTTTGGTAGTTCCTATTATTGCACCACCTGTAAAATTAGTTAAAACTAACCATTCATTAGTTGTTCTAGTTTTAAAAAGTAGTAAAAACTACCATCCAAATGTTTCGATTGTTAAATAAAATAATTTCACAGTTGGTGCAAGAGGAACTAAAAGAGTAGTAAAACATTACTGATAAAATAGTTACTTGTACCTTAGAGTAACCAGGCTGGTTACTCTAAGCTTTTACCAATTGATTTCAAGAGTGTGGGCATCCGACAGCTTATTAATGTTGCCCTTAATAACGCGACTGGTTCTTTAATGCTAGATAAGGTGCTATTTTACTCCTGTCACATTCTTGGTCTTTTTCAGGTCTTGATGATACGTGCCCAAATAAAACGTGCTCATTGCCCATGCCTTGCTTTGAATTCCAACGCTTTTAAATCAACCCCAAGCCAGAGTTCATTATCCAGATATTTCTTATATTCAAATCAGTATTAGTGTTACATAACTGACCACCTCAATCGAAACCCTATGCCGATAAATCACCCCTTATTCAAAGTCCAGTTTCCAGATAGATCACACTGTGCCGCCATGTTCTTGCAGATAGAAATAGAGGCGAATCGCAAAAACGAGTCGGCGCGAATAATGGCGGTTTACAGTACTCGTATCAGAATTCGCTGATACTATTGATAGCGTGTGCATTGTTTTTCTACAGGGTGATTCTGGAGGACCACTGATGTGTATGGATGACTCGATAGGACGATGGAAGCTAGCTGGTGTGGTCTCCTGGGGTACCGGGTGTGCCTGGAAGGAGAACCCAGGCGTTTACACGAAGGTGTCGGTCTACAAAGACTGGATAGCTGCCCATACAGGCTAAGAATGGAACCACTTTCTCAATTTCAATATAAAGATAATAAATTACATTACATTAAACGCAGACATTGAGAAGAAAAATAAAAGTTTGTTTTTTTTGTCTTGCTCATTTTCTTCTTAGCTTTTTCTTGTTTGGAAGCAAGCATGAAGGTGATTTTTTTAAAATTTCACAAAACTACTTGATCTTAGGATTTTTTATCGTTCCGGAAGCCAAAACGTAGCAGCAAATGCGACGGACGAAAAATGACGTTTTCGTAGAGTTTACATTGATCGTTTGATTATTAAACATTTCTATGCCAAGTGATCAGCGATTCCAACTGACCAGGGAGAGCCAAGTTGCATTCAGTTAGTTGTCGAGCAGTAAGTCTCCACCTGCCCAAAAGTCCATCAGATGTGAAATTGTTAACGCTGACCCTGTCAGGAATTCAATCGTTCGCCCATACTGTCATCGACAATCTTGAAAAGTTACATGGTCATGTTCGTTCCCTTTCTCCATGGCCAGGTCCGGCCTAAGACCTACCAGACCTAATATTGCTCAATGCGGGTTGTTGATTATCATATTCTAAGCAAAAGTACTTCGGTTGGTATACATGTATATCGTTTGTAGACCCGATGAAGATTCTTTAATACACTTAGCATTTTTCACTTTTATCCTCCATTCAAAAACACTTAAAAATTCTATAATAATTCTGTATAGAATCTATGAACATTCTTTACAGAAACTTATATGATGATTTTGTATTTATCTTTTTTTCGTAGATTTTGAAAAACTTGGTAGATTTCTCTTCTTTGTTTTTAATGCCAATTAATGTCAAGTCGGCGACTAATTTGTTTTGAACAACCACATCGATGGTACACATCGATTCCAAATTCAGTTGATGACGCCAAATAGACACACATGTACAATATATCATTATTTACATCCATCTTTGGAAAGAATGAACTAAAATGACCAAGCAACCACCACCCGGAACTAGAGTATATTGATTAATTAGTTAAGTTACGTAAAATTATTTCAATGCGAATCGGGTTATTTTTACAATTGGCTCTACCCCATATACATAAAAATGCGCCTTGTCCACTCTATGCAACAATGAATTGGGTCATTGGAATGTTCTCTCTGTCGGTATAGCAGGGTATGCAAATGACAGGCATTGGAGTATTTGGATCTATTTTTAAATCCGCCTACATTGTATCATTGGTGGTCACTTTTACCCATCTTTGTTATTATTTACAGTTCCTTCTGATTCAAAAGCTCGAAATTTTGATGCAAACTCTTGAAACAGGGTACAGAGAGCGAGTATAGAGGGCGCCTCCAGTCTTCCCGGAAATGACGTCATCAGTGTCATGGTCTGTACTAATCCTTTCATGAGTGGTGGCGTCCTCTTCATGACCAGTGGCGCATTAGCGATGACAGAGGCGCGCTCCCATATGTTTGTTGTCAGCGCAGGGAGACGGAAACTGGCCTCAAATACCATCCATGTGATGAGGGTACAGAGCTGATTAACAGTCCGAATTTTTCCAGAGTATCTATAGCCCTCTGCGTCATACTGGGGAAGGGCGTCCCGATAGATCTCCCGCACCCAACTTTGAACTTCCTCATCATTCATGACGTCATCATTATTTGTGTAGTGCGCTAGGATGAAATCTGTGACGTATGCTGACATGTTGTCCCATGCACGTAACGCCTTCTGGCGGTATGGGTAGTGAGGTAGCTTCTTTGGGTCATGTGTTCCAACTGCTTCAAAACAATTTGGTACAAACTGCTGATCAATGTGGAAATCTCTGTACAAGTGTTCTCCGATTTTGCTGTACTGTCGCCGGTTTATTCCTGTTATTTTCTCCACGAGAGTAAGTACTTCTCGTGAGGACATGTTCATGGCGAGAATGGGTCTAAAATACGGCATCAGGAGCGTGTGGACTGGGTGGAACGAAGGCATTTTCCTCAACGTGGCATTGGCAACTGCTTCCACGATTCTGGCGAGCAATGAATGGTGGATCTGAAATTGTGAGGGAGATGGAGGGCGTGGTGCATCAGGGTCACATCAGAGTGGAGGTTTCAGGGAACGAATGAAAGGGTACAAAAGTTTGGTCACTTATCATCATTCTATCCACAGAAGGCATAATCAAAGCATTACACCTCTGCTATATGAAGAAGACATAATTTACATTAATTTATCAAACCCATGACCCAATTTATTCTGAGAAATTTGATCTTTCAAGCTTAAAAATTCCAACTTGAAATTATGCGAGGATCAGAACTTTTCCTCCAAAGGTGAAAAGTGCCGACATTTTATGGATTAAAATCAACTTATCGCAAGCCTTTTCATGCATGTGTTCGATACTTATGTTCACAAGCGTTTGTGCAAGAATAGTTATCTGATACGTTTTATTGTGTTCGTATTGAGCATTTAGTAGGAAACCGCTTTACATCAGTCGGTACGTTTTAGCCAATCAATTACTCTAGCAAATACCCAGCAACCTTCTTCGTACAGCCGAGCAGTTGTCCCGAACTTTTCCGAGCATAAATTAGGACACGCTAAGGTATCATCGATTTTCCATGACAGGTCCTTACTCAAAGCGCCTCGTCTTTCGGGGATATTAAAGAGCGGGTCCTAACCTAACCTTCGAATTCTAACAGTTAGAGAATCGAACCCCATGATCTTTCGGTCATGAGTCTGGCACTTTCACGACGACGTACGCCACTGCGCTCTCTCTCCCCTATATAGCACGTACACACCCTTGGTAATAAAGGCTTTTGGGGTTTTAAAGACACTTTGAATGTTTTTCGGCCAACACCAATAAACGCGTCACCTTTAGATAATTTTCAGTGAAACGAAAAACCGTTAAAGGTTTTTTAAAATCTCAAAGACCTTCAAGGGTTTTTCATTTCCCTGAAAAACCTCTAAAGGAGCACATTATTGTGTTTAGGTTTTTTAGAAGCTAAAAAACCGTTATTTCTATGGGCGAACTTATGCATTGCACTGGCGGGAGAAAATACTTCCCGTCTGAAGCTTTTTAGTTCATTAGCTTCAAGTAAAAGGCCGAGGAAGTCACATTCATTCCGAGGGAACAAGAGTGTTGGGATGAAGATATTGCAAATGTGAGTTAACTTTAATTGAATGCCCGCTTTTCTTGTTTTTGTAACTTACCAAGTCAGCCTGCTGGTCAGAACACTTCACATACGCTTTGGCTAGCTGCCACTCATCTTCGGGATCTTTTGGTGTCCAAACCTCGCCAGGTCGCTGCCCAAGCTGTACGGCCAAGGGGACGAGTATGCCATCATCATTGACGTGGAAGGCGGCAATTGGTGCGCAGTAGTAGAACCCACGGCCACTCACTTGGGTGAGAGGTGTTAGGAAGGAATAATCGGCAAGGTATATTTTACCCTCCTGAAAGTGCACATTTTTGCATATGTTTTATTCTGTCTCTTTTTAGGAAAATAGGTTGATAATACAATCAATGAGAAAGACGATTCGGCTCTCGTTGGGGTAGATCTCGAATGTAAAAAAAGGAGGATGAGCTTGAGGCCAGTTGACCCTATAACAATTCTACAAATACAAAATGAGCCACACACTAACAACGCCAATTCACCATCTCTGGCCAACCCCTGTTGGACCTGGCTTTTAACATGTCATTTGCACTCAGAAATGCGCCAAATCCCTTTTCGGGGTTCGACGAAGTTTGCGGATTGCGAATTGCTCTATGAGATGTCTCCATTTCAGAGACGAATTCAATTTTCATAGAGATCGTGATGGCCAATTCGGCCCAATTCATGAATAAGCCCTACAACGTCTTTATATGCTTAAAGATTACATACTATGTATGTTTTAAAATTTCCTCAGCAAGCAGCTGCGTGGGTATCCCCGCACCCAAGGCTAAAATCTTGGAGGCGTAATCATCATATATGCGCGCCAACTGTAGCTGGCAACGTGTATTTAAATGCTGCCATTTTGACCTACCATTGGGCCGAATAATGTATTCCAACTAACCTACCTTGGAATTCATCAGCGAGTATTTGCCTAGGCTTGAGAACATCCTGATAATGAGTGTGATGGCATCAGTTAAGAAGTTATGGACCGTCAGGTCTACTTTAAATGCAATGTCATTTGAACTTTGGCCGAATTAATGTCCCGAATCGCAACACTATGAAGACAGTCATTTGGACTTTTGAATGTCGCCTACCTTTATTTCCTCATGAAGCGGTCGCCTTTGCCCAATGATTTCCTGAATTGTGCTGTCATCAACACAGAAGTTCGACGGTAGTCTGTTCTTGCATCGCCTCAGTAGCATCGTCGGGGCAAGGAATTGGTTAACGTACTCCGTGTCCGTGTGCCAGGTAGAGGCGATATGCTTGACTTCCTTGCTATAGGGGAAGACGGCTTGCGCATAGTCTCTGGAAGCAAAAGCCATATTGAATACGAGGAGCATTTGGCTTTTGAGAGAATTCTACAGGGTAAGTCAATGAAAAGGTAATCCAAAAGTAAAGAGTTTTGAATACTTCAAGGATGATTATTTTTGAATGACTTTATAGTTGTACCATAAAGTAGGAGCTACGGCTAATCCACTGACACCTTGATTATATTGCCCCGATCATGCTATGCTGAGCACCATCGTTTTGAATTAAAATACAGTATCGTCAAAATTAACGATTCTTATATGTACATGTATCATTCATTTGATACATCATTTGTGCAGCTTTGCATCAAGGAACGTCATCAATTTAAAAAAACATGACACCGAAGCTTGCTAAATTGTCATGTTCTGCCACGATTCTTAAAAAAACTGTGGTCACAAAGGCATTTCCAAAGTAGTTGTGCTCACCGTTTACAGACCCCACAAATTCGGTAAGGGTATCATTTAAAAACCAAGGACCCCAGCTGTATTAACCGGGTCCTATATTTTGGATTACCTTTTTGGTTCACGGTAGGGGAGTCTATACAATACCGCTGTGTCTGTCGTCCGTCGTCGTCTGTATCCTGTTTCAAAATCAGTAACACGTTTCCCAACCGATAGGACTATGAACTTGAAACTTTCTACAAAGGACCCCTCCCAGGTCAGGTGACCTCTGACACTGAATTTCAGTCCGATCTGATTCTCCACTCGGCCACCAGGGGCATAAAGTTGGAACCTTAAAGTGTGATATCTCTCTTATAAGTGACTCGTTTTCGATATGTTTATGATAGGTTTTCCTAGCAAGGGTACATCACATATCTTACGGGTTTCTGATTTGACCTAATTTTCAAGCTCACAGGGGTCAAATAGCATAAATTGGCCGTTTGAGTGTAACTTGGCACGTGTAAATTGGCACGTTTTGTAACCGCTAAAGCTTTGGTACACATGACTCCCTACGTCGTATAACCTCTGACACCGAATTTCGGTCTGTCCGTTTCTCGACTTTGCCACTAGGGGCAAAAACTAAAAAAGGAAAAAGTGTTATATCTCGCTTGTTATCATATACTCTATGTGCACTGATCCGGCAGACAAGACATCGGAAAAACAAAAAAATACCCTGAAAAATTCATTCAAACTTCACCAGAATCAAGGACAGGGTACAAAAAACCAGCTTTTGTAAGATAACACCGAACTCATCTCACCTGATATCATTGCAGAGTGTATTTTGAAAAAGATTTGCTAAAGATGCACGAAAGAAATATCGCATGGCTGAGTGCAGTCCGCCCATGCAGTAATAATATCCAGACTGCACGAGCGATTTTCTCGTTCGGTCAGGACCCTACGCATTCTCCAAGCGTCGTCAGTGGTGATCATCGTTGCCAAGGCTCACTCGACCTACTGTCTCTGCCACAGTTGGCACGCAAGTGACCTCTTAACAATGGGAAGAATCGCCGGCCATCAATGGTCATAATGGGACGTCTCTAAGGTTGGATACGCATGCGCGCAATATCATTGCGCGTTCTATTTTTTTCTTCAAAATGGTGGACGAGGGCTTGCGAAATGGCTTTTTTTCCTTGAATTTTGCCAGAATGCGATCCGTTCATAAAACTAAAAACAAATCAAAAAGAGGGTTTTCATTGCCCCAGTGACGTCGAGGAAGGTCACATGCCTGAGATAATAGATCCATGCTAGAAACCTGCATTAATACACAAATCCTAAAGTGAGGCGAAATGGCGAAATGGTGCCGTGATCAGTCGTGTTGTCACCTGAACAAGGATCACGGCAATACTGGGCGCCCGTGATCACTGCGCCACTGCGCCATTCATTGTTAAAATCTATATCTTTATCATGCATCTATTTGACACAAAAACGCTTCACAGTGTTATGAAAATGAAATGGTCCAGGGACCATGTGCTCACCGCGGGTAATGTAATGCATGTCATTTGCAGTGGATATGGGAGAACAGTTTTTGGCTAGTTTCACCAGTTTTGATTCCATTGAATAACATCATTCTTCTCGACTCAGTGGCACCAAAGAAAATTACCGGTACCATCTAACTATAGCATTTTGGTTATAAAGTTGACTTAATGTCAGGGTTATTGAAGAGTGTATATGTCACATGGAAATTGGTTGACATCTGTTCAACAGTTTAGGAGTACTAGAACTTTGTTGGATTTTCAAGATGGCGGCCTCGCGCCCATATTTGTCACGGGATTTGACTGAAAATTAGAGATATTGATAAGATTACATTGATACATAATCACATGTAGTTTGGTTTAAGGAATTGAACCCGAGGCGGAGGACCTTGGTTGAGTTACCAAGACACTCGAGGGTGGAGCTAAAATACAGTCCAAACCCGAGCCGATAGGCGAGGGTTTGGACGAAATTTTAGCTCCACCCGAGGATAGGAAGTCCGCATCGGCTCGCTCAAGTGATGCTAAAATCCGCGCAAATGGGCTATTTGGAGCGTTTTTCTCAGCAAATATGTGTAGTGCTCATTAAAAAACTTAGGGTGGTTGATGCTTCCTTGGCTGATTTGTGTTTGAAGCAGTGTTTTGAGAGCCTCAAACTTCTGAAGTGAGCTGTGTGCATGGTTTCCACATTTTAGTGCAACCCGAGGGAACTTTGGTAGAGCATCTTGGTTGCGTGTCCAAAACACTCCACTCTCAGAACGAGGCTTATGCATTTTCCATTTAAAAGTTGACTTTACGGTACCAAGGTATTTTAGAATTAAGGAATTGAACCCGAGGCGGAGGACCTTGGTTGAGTTACCAAGACACTCGAGGGTGGAGCTAAAATACAGTCCAAACCCTCGCCGATAGGCGAGGGTTTGGACGAAATTTTAGCTCCACCCGAGAGTGTCTTGGTAACTCAACCAAGGTCCGAAGCCGAGGGTTCAATTTCTATTCTAAAATACCTCAAACTTAAAAAGATAGGCCACGAAAATAACTTGAATATGTGCGAATTTGGCAAATTCCATCCATCGCCTGCCCGGAGCGCCGGTAGCGCCGTTGTTTACATTATGTTACGGCAGCGCGTATAGGAAGTCCGCATCGGCTCGCTCAAGTGATGCTAAAATCCGCGCAAATGGGCTATTTGGAGCGTTTTTCTCAGCAAATATGTGTAGTGCTCATTAAAAAACTTAGGGTGGTTGACGCTTCCTTGGCTGATTTGTGTTTGAAGCAGTGTTTTGAGAGCCTCAAACTTCTGAAGTGAGCTGTGTGCATGGTTTCCACATTTTAGTGCAACCCGAGGGAACTTTGGAAGAGCATCTTGGTTGCGTGTCCAAAACACTCCACTCTCAGAACGAGGCTTATGCATTTTCCATTTAAAAGTTGACTTTACGGTACCAAGGTATTTTAGAATGCATCACAATCATTAGTTTCGGGGAAATAGGACTTTGTTTAATTTTCAAGATGACCACCTGGTGGCCATATTGGTAGATGGATTTGACTGAAAATCTGGGATGTTGTAGACAATGAAATTTGGTTGCAATCCGACTTTGTTTAATTTTCAAGATGGCCGCCTGGCGGCATATTTGAAGTCCGAGCGGACACATTTTTGGGGTAGGATAGAGGGTCCTAGATACATGTCCTCTCAAGTTTAGAACCTTCTAGCTCAAATAGAAACGAAACGTGCCACCTATCGGTGATTTAGTTAACTTTGACCTCTGTGACCTTGAAAAGTAAGTCAAATCAAAAACCCGGGTGATATGTCATTTACCCACCATAAAAATGTCGTCACTACATACAACCATTAGCTTCAAAAAGGCAAAAAACAATTTCCAGATAGCAGCCAGGAGGCCAGAAAGTAGGTCATATCACGAAAAAGAAAAATACGTCTGGGCATATCGCCCAAAGCCACCATCACACCAAGTTTTAGCCATCTCGCCCTAGCGGTGATGAAACGTGTTCCGCTAAGAGATGACGATGACGTATAAGCTCCCCAGAGGTGAGCTACCAACTATCACGACTTCCTTAAAATGTTTTTTATCGAAACATAACAGGAGGGCTTTTCAATCCATGTTACGAGCAGTGCACTATACACACTGACTCAGTGTGCGGACGATCAAACTATGACAGAGGGACTATGTGAGAATTTCAGCGGGTCCATGTAACATTCGACAGCCGGACCGAAGACCGGAAAATTGGACCCTCCGTTGTTGAAATACGTTTTTCTTTTGCAGCACTTTCATTGTTGCTATTTCTGACGTCATAAATTTAATCCTCGCGTCAATGATTTTGTGTGGTCACGACGTCATCACATCGCTGTCCAATCTCCCGGGCGCCGGGCCAAATGTCCAATTTACATGCACCCGCTGAAATTGTCACATAGTCCCTCTGCCAATTTGATCGTCCACACACTGATCCAGTGCGTATAGTGCGCTGCTTGTAACATGGCTTGCGTAATAAAGATATAGATTTTAACAATGAATGGCGCAGTGGCGCAGTCACGGGCGCCCAGTGTTGCCGTGATCCGTGTTCAGGTGACAACACGACTGATCACGGCGCCATTTCGCCTCACTTCAAACATGATTTGTGTATTAATGCAGGTTTCTCGCATGAATCTATTATCTCAGGCATGTTACCTTCCTCGGCGTCGCTCAGGCAATGAAAACCCTCTTTTTTTAATTGTTTTTAGTTTTATGAACGGATCGCATTCTGGCAAAATTCATGGAAAAAAGCCATTTCGCGAGACCCCATCCACCATGTTGAAAAAATAGAACGCGCAATGATATTGCGCGCATGCTAACCTCTGTTGGATTAGTAATAGGGAGGGCGGCTGATCTATGGAACAGCCTCCTTGCTATTGTTTGGGGTTGAGGAATTAGGCTCACGCTTAGTCTGGAACAATGGACGATCATGTGGGAAGATAGAATAAAATCTGAATCGGGATCAAGGCTCCAGAAACGTAATGGCCGAATTCTAACTGTACTGAGCCAGGTCATCTCAAGAATATGGGCTGTTTAGAACATGTATTTTAGTTGGCTGAAATCAGTGCGCAGGCGTCAATTTGAGGGTTTACACACATCGTGTCTTCTAAGAGATTGGTATTGGATTGTTATCTTCTTTCTTTTTGTGTTCGACTGGTCAAACTTTTACCTTGTCAATTGTTGGTCCTTAAGAACGTGGCAGTGACGAAAATCTGCCTCTGTTCCCCAAATCTTTTCTTTGAGAGATGTGGACTCAGGCCAGGCCTCCCCTCGGTTGGTAAACAGAGGACATTCTTCCAGGATGTGTTCTGGCATCTGTTCCTTTTCTCCTTTCATACTTCTTTTCGTCTCTCATGTTGGGTGCTGGTGTTGCTCTCATTCTGGTACGATTTGGCGAGGATATTAGCAACCGATTTCCCAGAAACGATACCTCGCTCAGTCGGGAGTATGGTGGTGCCTCCTTCTTGACGGTCACCATTCAGAGATTTGGTTACGCACCAGAGCTTTTGAGTATCTTTTTCCAGGTTGAGGGAAGCTGTTTTCTCTAGCCAGCTTGATCGTATTTGTCGCAGATTCTCTCGAGTTACTCTTCCTTCACCTTGTTATGCTCCACTACATGTTGGCCATTAGGATCTATTTCCTCGTCACCCTGGCCTTCTTAATCCTGAGTGCAGTTTGTCAAGTTTAGTGTTCAAGTATGGCTTGCATTCTTGCCTTCCCTCTCTAGGGATTGTATTTTTGGCAGCATTTAGGATGGCATTAGAGATACTGGTTACATTATTTGTACTGACACTCCACTTGGAGAATATCACCTTTCGCGCTTTTCTGGAGTTCCAACTTTGGGGTAGAGGCTTGTTATCAGGCATGCCTTCAGAGCTGATATGTAGCATGATTGTTTGTTATCACTTCCTCCAAGCTGGCTGCATACTTCGCGACATATGCTTTGTTGGATGTCGTCAGTGGCTAGGGCAAGATCTGGACTGCTTGTCGTTCTCAAGGCTCTGGAGTCGAAGCTTGGTGGGTCGTCTGGTTGGTTGATCAGAGAAAGCTGGGAATCTGCCATCCACCTCTTGACTTTTTCCCTTTCTTGTATAGGTGATTGTAACCCCAACTTGGAGAATGGCTGTTAAAATCACATGCTACGATCCAGGTTTCGGGGTCTGGTATCACTTTTTCTAGCTACCTGTCTGTTGACGAGTAACTGCTGCAGACTGCAGAGAGAGCCTTTTGGATGGAACATGTTGGAAATGATGGATTCTGCCAGCGCTTCTTCTGACCTCTGGATCTCTGTTGATGGCATGATGTACACCAGGGTTACTCCTCCTCCTCATTTGGACTGATGTTCTCTGTCCTGTCATTGCACCTCGTACCCTCTGATTGAGAATCTGTGCTCACTTGACAAGTTTCTTGAATGCAGCAGACATCAATGTTGTGTGTCTTGAGGAAGTTGTGGAATTCGATCTTCTTTCTCCTGACTCCTTTTGCATTTCATTGCATTACCCTGATTTTGTGACCATTCACAATCCAACTCCTCCAGTTACATTAGGAGTATTGGAGCCGCCAGTACCTTGAGATGGATTCTTTCGAAGCGCGGAACCCGGCATTGTCTCGACCTGTCTGTGAGCCATGGTGAGTGCCTAACGATAATTGTTTAACCATGTTCTCGTATATGCGTAACATATTTTTTTTAGAAACATCTAGAAATATAAATGCGGACCTTACGCCCCTCAAATGAACTAATCTTTTCTCTGTTTCTTTTGTGTCATCATATCCTTTTCAGGTAAGCACATATTTTTCTTAGGGAAACCGATACCTTTAGCCACCGTGTATCCATGCAGTAAATAACTCACCCGAAGTCGCCCTCAGAAAGGAAGTTCATATGAAGTTCTAATTTAGTATCGCACATTCGATACATGGCATCTATTTTTTGTGTAACATTCCGCACCGGGATGAAATCTCGCGATATCTCGCTTTGCTTGACTGTCAATCTCGCGGGAAGTGTGCTGATTTTCATCCATCCGTATATGTTTTGTTTTTCCCGGATCTGAAATTTTCGGAGCTCAGCCAGGAAGTGGTGCTGTTCGCGGAAACACGTTTTGGCTGGAACATGTGGCAAGAAGACATATACAGTCAATTTACAGACACTCATGAAAAGTTGCATGTATTGCAGTCTTTGTGCTATTTAGGGAAACTTTTCCATTTTATGTGCAATTTGTTGATGGAAACTAGAACTGCAGAATAGAAGGTACCAAGGAAGCCAATAGCTTGGTAATAATGCCGTAACAATGACATTAGTTCTTTAAAGAAACAGGACAAGAACAATTTAAACGTATCAAACGGATACTGGGGCTACTTCTTTTAACTGATGATTGGCATACCATTCTCTGCTGGATTTTATGTTATTTAGTAGAGAGGTTAAACCACAAAATGAAATTTTTCCAATCATTTCAAGCACCCATCGCCAATATGTAGGGAATAGAGTCCCACACCTGGCTAGCGTCGATGCCAAGCGTGATTTTTCAAAAAGGGCCAAAATTATCCCTTTTCCACAGAAGTTGGAATTTTCAAAAAATCACAAAAAGGGGGATAGAGATTTCAATAAAGTGCCATAATTTCCTTGTTACCAATCGGAAATCAACAAATTATATCTAGTATTGGAGCAGATAATGCTGCCTTCAGAATATTGTCAGCGATTTGAAGTTCGACAAATATTTGGGGTCATTAGGGGTCAAAAGGTTACGTGACCATTTATGACCCTTAAATTGTCACTTTTGTGAGTTTGACCCCCCGAAACTTATACTGAACTGGTCGAAATTGTTTCTATTTGTGAGTTTTCTGAAAGCATGCATTCTGAGAGAAAACATGTTAAAGCAGTTTTTGAAAAAGAATTCACCACCCTGCCTCTATTAGGTCAGTAGTTCAAAAATGACTCTTTTTAAGAAAAAAATTAAGAAAAAAATTAAATGCTGGGGATAAGCTTAATTTGGGTTGTCGTTGACTCTTAATGATGTTTGAGACAATGGTTCATCACCCCATTGTTAAATTAGTATCATAAATCATGATAAATAACTAATTGGGGGTGTTACATTAAAAGGGTGTCATTATGACCCTTTTTCAAAAACTGAAAAATATATGTTTATAAAAAAAAAAATAAGTGCATAGAAATGCTGACAAAACATATATTAATATCACACCACCCTTAACATAACTTTTATGCATTTTCCGGTATGCACTTTTATGCACTTTCCAAAAAAGGGTATCACAAGCATGCTGTAGGAAAATACATTAAGATTGCGATTTTCAACAAATGCCTTTTTTCATGCATCTATTGCAACAATCCATCCAAAGTACTTGTCAAAACTGTTATCAAAATCAACTTTTATCCTATCATGCACATGCAGACAAGCTGTCCTTGACATCATCACTTATCTACGGTCTGCCAGTCAGTCAGTGATAATAAATGTTATGTAGTAATATGTAACCCGTTAACTTGGCATCGGCGACCCCCGTTATGAGCCTCCTTACACAAGGTAAGAGGTCAAGGTCAGGGGGAGGATACGGGGTCGCCGGGAAGAAAGGAAACGCATAGAGTCATGCCGTAAATTACTGCCACAATAAATCACTTGTAAATAGAGTTTAGGACGAAATAAACGTTATCAAAGTTAACACAAGGATTCATTATTGTTAGCGGAGTCGCTAAGGAGGAAACATAAGACGCCCAACGTGGAAAAAACACTTTTATTCGCCCTTCGGACTGCCGATTTTTCATCCTCACGCGGGGTTTGATATTACCGAACTTGCTCAATTGATAGTGCTTGGTCAGAATTTCTATGGATATATATGATATGCTGGGGCTGTCAGAGTGACATAGTGGAAACATCCGCGTGCGTCACCTCTGAGGTCCCGGGTCGATTCAGCTCTCAATTGGGTTGGGTCCTTGACGCAAGGACCCAACGCGCCGCGTAGCGGCAAAACAGCGAAGCTGGCGAAACATTTATAACGGGTCACCGTGATCTCATTATGGACTTATAGCGCGATTATGGAGTTGTAACTATTTTGCTGTATATTGTCACGAGAAAAGAAAAGCACGCGACCTAACGCCAAACTATTTATGTAAAGAGATAATTAGAAGGTACATAGTTCAGGAAATGTTGATAAAAAAACATTCCTTATCGTCTTTTGAGAGCATTTTTAATTACAAAAAGTATATGCCTACGTCACAGAGTCTCTAGAAATGGTCATTTTTATCACAGTAGTGTCGCGTAGCCAGACCTTATTCTCCTATTAGTCTGGCGCAAGCCAGGCGATCTTTGTACTAGACGTTTTCCACCACAATGTATCTGAGCCAAAAAAACACTGCGCAAGATTACCTCGAGCTGGAGTTAAGATTAGATTATGCATATGACTCGAGGAGGATACTTCCTCATTGAATTTTCCCAGAATGGTGCATATCGCGCGAAGCTACTTGGCCTTATATCATTAAGCCCGGCGTGGTGGCGCTGAGGCGGCCGCTGTAATCAAGAGAATGGTTGAGTCACTCTAGAAGCTACTTGGTGATAACAAATGACAAACCTAACCAAAATTGCTTACATTTTCGCATTGCTACAATGAAAGACATAATATTGAAACCACGTGTCTGTTGACTAGACACCACTATACCCTCTCATCACACTCAGAAACCACCAACGCCCACCCATTCCTGCTACCTTAATACTTCTGGATAAATATGATGTTGTCAAGGTTTGCTTGTCTGCATGTGCATGATAGGATAAAAGCTGATTATATGACAATAGTTTAGGAACTTAGGGTTGGATTGTTGCAATAGATGCATGCAGAAAGGTGTTTGTTGAAAATCACAATTTTAAAACATTTCACATAATTTCATATATTTTGATACCATTTTGTATCACGTGACCTTTTGACCCCTAGTGACCCCAAATATTTGTCAAACTTCAAATTGCTTACATCATTTTGAAGGCAGCGTTATCTGCTCCAATGCTAGATATAATCTGTTGATTTCCGATTGGCAATAAAGAATTATGGCCCTTTATTTGTGTCCCCCATTTTTTGTGATTTTTTTTCAAAATTCCAACTTTTGTGGAAGAGGGTTAATTTTGGCCCTTTTTGAAATAGTCATGCTTGGCATCCACCCTAGCCAGGTGGATGCTTGTGTCCAACACGAAATGATATTGAAAACCTTATCCATGCCTCTTCTTGAGTTTCGCCGCTCTGATTAGGCAAATCGACTTTGTCAGGAATGGTAATGTGGAAGAAGCTAGAGTTTGACCTACCTTCACAAATGGCGATGATATCTCGATTGCATATCACACGGTGTACCACCATCTTGTTCAGTGATTCATGCTTTTCGTTCATGATGGAAATATCGTGCAGCGCTATGACGTCACTCGCAGTCTCCAGAATGATTTCGAGAGCAAATGGTTTGCCAATGTCTGGAGATTTTATGCTCTTTGCGATGTTGGAGACTGGGAGGGGCTGGGCGTAGCTAGTGACATCGACAGGCGCTGTGGAACCTTCTGGACCTGGTTGAAGTGAAACGAGGTTTTTTTGAAACTTTTATGTTTGCATTTATAGATTTGTTTTATTTGGGCGGCAAGGGCTGCCAACATGTCCTACCTTGGTTGGTAAAAGTGCGACGTCTGCCGTTTCTAAATGCTAACATAATCTTGCCTACTACTGGCAATGCACCCACAGTCTATTTTGGAAGTTTGCATTGGACTTTTGAAGTGGAAGATTATGATGATCGATGAGGGCCGATCCACTTTACAGGGCTATATATAAGTCGGTCCCTTAAGCACTGTCTGTAATTTTGGTTGAATTTGAATGAATTTGGGGGATTTTCAGGAGGTTTTCGTGGTCTTGTCTGCCGGATCACTTCATTTAGGGTATATGATATAAGAAAGGTCGTGTCTGTGCTGAAATTTACACGAAATCTGTAACACGTCATCAGATATGTGTAAAGATCTTAGACATTTTTGTGCATCCAACTCTCTTAAAATTTATAAGTAAACAACTGGTAAAGTTCCTATTACACTAACTGTGAAATTAGTAAAAAAAAGTGAAACTAATAATAATAATAATAATAATAATAATAATGTCACGGATTTATATAGCGCACCTGAGTAATGAAACTGTTCTGCTCTCTGAAGATGGCGTTCACTTGAACAAGAGCAGTTAGGGGAACTAAGCAGTGACTCGGCCGGTAATCGAACTCACGACCTCCTGATCATGAGGTCGACTCTCTTCCACTGCACTACCGCTGCCCCTTCGTTGCTCACCACAAAGTTCAAAGTCTGAAGTATATGTCTTACTTGCCCATTATGGATAATCAATAATTGTGAAAAAGTCATTCTGAATTCATATGCCGTCGTTGTCTCTTCTTTACTTCCTTATTTCGGGTATAGCTGTGGGATTAGCACAACAGTCAGGGACCACGAGCTGGGTGTTTCTTTGGATTTCGCGGTGCTCTCAATCAAGCTCTGGTCTCACAGTAGCCAGTGCGGAGAATGTCTCCAGCTGAACCAACGAGTAGGCCCAGCTGGGATTCGAGGTATGTTCTGGAATCCTCTTGAGGTCAATCCTTTGTTCATAACTTTATTACAACCTATACATTTTTAGACTTGAAAAGACCAAGGGGAGACGTTTAGAGCACTTTCGATGGATTTTATCTGATAGTTTCAAATAGGTGCGCTACCTTTTGTACCCCACGGGTCCTTGAAATGGTGTGAAATGGTCCAAAAAATAAAGGCCTGATGTGTGTCAAGTTCGCCTGGTCATAGATTGGTAAATATAATAATAATAATTTCTTCGTAAGGCAACAGCAATGTGATAGCCAGGGGAATACTATCTTACATCACATAAAAAAACAAAGGGGTGTTGCGGCTTTTCATTGATCAAATTTCACCTGAAGTGCAACTATAGGAATTGACTATCGCGCAACTATCGCCAGACTTGCTATGTTGCATATTGTGTGGGCGAGGTATCAGTTATAACTGCCACACCCTACACATTTATAGGTTCGCAGAGACCCAGCATTTTAGAACAATTTGGACGGATTTAATGTGATAGGGAACCAATCAGGTTGCACTACCTTTGATACCCCAAGATATCCTGCAAACGGTCAAAAATTGGAGAGAAAAAAGTTCCGGAGATGATGCTGAACTGTGTCTGGTCAAAGACTCAAGGAAAAAATATTTATTTTTTTGGTGTGGGGGGGGGTACAAAGTGGACCTTGTCTCCACTGGCTAGTGAGACCTTAGGTTTCACCAGCAAGTGGGAACGAGGTCCACTGTGTCCTTCATGTAAGATATAGTTCCAGCCGTGGGCTGTTTCCACGGACATGAATAAGCTTTTCCTGTTCAAACTGAGGTAAGACGGGGGGGGGGGGGCGATCCCACGGGGAATTATGAACCTAACTGTAACCTTTTCATCCCCCCCCCCCCCCCCCATTGATGAACTGGACCAAACAAGGCATGAACATACAAATAAGTCTTGTTTTCTACCTAGCTATAATTATGAAGTCTACCAGTATTATACCAGTGGCGCAGGCTTGAATTGCATGGGCCGAAATATTGAATTGCAATGAAAATCTAAAGCAATATCAAAGGAACCATATCGAAGAGACAAATTGAACCAACCATTTGTCCACAGACGTGGACCATGTGGCGTGCTGTATTCATAAAAGTACATGTATATCAATTGGTCCATTAGAGATGGTGAGGCAATGTCAATACGCTCGTTCCTTAGTCAGCAATAGGCCCCTTTTTAAACGGAGAAGAAGAAGGAGACCACAGATAGGCCTTCACATGTCGGCTTCCAAATGGCTCGAACCAATTGCACTATCACTACTCCAACTTTAAAATGCGTGCTCCTCCTACATGTAGCAAGGTCTCGGGCTAGGCACTTAATAGTCGACAGGCAAGCTAGAAGTTCAGCACCGTGTGCAGCTCCTTGATAAGGCCATGCCAAGATCAGAGTGCCTCTTCAGATACGTCAAGTATTGAAAGTTGTGGTGAGCACATAGACATACCTTCATTTGAAAATCCCTTCATAATCAAGGGCTAGCTCTGGCTAACTCAGCACTCATAAACAATGGACCACCAATTTGACCCCAGCTCCTAACTGCGGGAAAACCCAAGTCCTGGAACAACTCAAGTACATTTTTGTTTACATCTGAACTGCACACATGCGTTTGTTTACAATTTCATTTCCCGCGAAATCACAAAGATCAGGTGACCAGCAATCGTGGATTGAAAATAACATTCAGGAAAATAACATAACAGCAGGTAAGCAGGTACAGGCCGTTCGAATCATCCCCTACACCCAGCTGTCCAACTGGTAATGTTATTCACCCCACAGGGAGTGCAGGTAATTGATTAAGCCCCTGCATAACCAAACGGCAATGGCTTGGCTTGTGTGAGTGGTAAGGAGAATTGACAGTGTCCGATTAAAAATCCCTCATTACTGCTCCGCTGAAGAAAATTTCCAAAATAAACAAAACGTAAACTATTTTTCTTAATGTGTTTGATGCTTTTCCTATTTTGTTTCAGCTATAAGATAGTAGAAAATCGCTTTATTCGTTATTTCTAGTACGCACAAGCCCTGGCGCGAAAGAACTTTCCCGCCACATGAGTGCATGCCGATATCACGTCACCGCGCTATTAAGACACCACCTCATTTTCATTTATCGTCGCAGTTGCGGGGTAGCTAATCAAGTGCCATCAGCGTGACGTCCGAAAGATCTGTATCAGCACCATGACGTCACAGGGTAGATCCATGGCTCCAGAAAACGCCTTACCAGTGCATCGTTCCACGTGGAAAGGGTCGATGCATGGAGGGCCAACTCGGGTAAAATCGGAGTCCACATCGGAAAAGCATTCAGTCAGATTTTGAATGTTTCCTTTTTTTGTGCAATTTCTTGATGGAAAATACTGATGTAGAAAAAGATGGTGACTGGGCAGCCGACCACAGGCTTATATTGCCCTTAATAATGCCAATGGTCCTTTAAGTGGAAAGGATTTCCGGAAATGCAGCTGCGGGATATAAAAATGAACCCACCCACTGTGAATTGCATGTGATGCATGCATACTGGCATTAACACAAAAAATGATGTTTCGTGATGTTTCTTGATATTTGTACACAAATGCCTTTCATTGTTTGATATACTTCACTTATTAGTATGCCTTTTATCTCACTTTGATGCAAAGTCTGGTGATAAAAGGGTTAATCGTGTTAGCATTATTAAGCCATATTGAAGTATGAAACAATTGTTTATTTTCTTGAATAAAGCTATTTATTTATGCAAAAATAATACGTCAGAGTAACATTGGTCAGGAGGTTCATTTTACCCCGACCCGACTTCAAGTCTGGAACATAATCTCAGGGGCGTTTCCATTGATCTAGCTTCGTGAATTTAACGTCTCACTATCGGAAGAAGTAGCATTACAAGGTCCAGGCAAGCACTGGCGCATTATTTCTAAATTTCCGATGAAAACTGAGGTTCATTTTCCCTCGTCTTACCATACTATTGGCCCAGCTTAACGACTGCCAACTTCCTTGGTTTGTCTTCTGGGCCACAAAGCAAAAAGAGATGTGATGGGGGGGGGGGGGTAGACTTTTGACAATAAACCTCCAGCGTATATATATCTGGGTATCCTAGAGAGGCATGCTCATGTTAGTGCCCGAAAAATCTCCTTCACGTGGTATATGACCATTCCTCTTACCACCAGTCGGGCAGGTGTGATTTGTTCACATTTGTTGGATCTGGGTGGTGTCAAAGAAGGAGTCCCCTAGTTGTCACAAAACCAAACAGTTGCCTCGAGTGTACATAAGAAGCCTTCCCTAGGTCTCTACCTGCCCTAATATATATGTGTATGTAATGTCAACAATTTGGTCTCCGCATCAATGCAATGCGATGGTCGCGCCCGGAGGGGTCCACCGAGCTATAATGAGACCTCACATGAGTTGGTAGGGAACACCAATTTCTCCCATGGTGGGCCTCACTGTTAATGTCTGCGGTGTGATATTTTTTTTCAAAATGACCTGGTATCACTAGTATACCGTGACATTTTTTGGTAAAATGGGGTTTAGTACTACCCGTGGCCGCGGTGTCATGGACCACTGACCATTGTGCCGAATTTCCAGCATATACACCCATTGAACTAAGGAATGTGCACAGTGTTTTTGAGTATACTTGCATCAAATGTTATAATCGCATTTTGATAAAATATCTGTTTCCACATTCACTTTTTCAATTTACTTTTATCATCCTCATCCTCAACAATCATCATCATCATTATAATCATCAATGCGGGGGTCGTTGATATATTGGAAATTTTCCGGATTGACGGAGTCCACTACAGGCACCTGTCCACCTGTATGGGATGTTTACCTCCCCTGGCATATAGGGTAGAAAGGGGTATTTGTAGCCCCGGTTTAATTATAGCCCCTGCATCTGATATTCATTGATATCCCCTAGCATCAAATAATGCAGGGGCTACATATAAACCGGGGCTACAAATACCCCATCCTACCTTACACTCGGAACACGGCTTATACTTTTTTGATTCGTGACTGTTCTTACCGTTAAGTATGATCTTCATCCGGAGAGTGTCGCTCTTCTCTAAAAACAAAGTTTCCACGGCAAGATGAATGTGATAGACGGCACCAACATCGACAGTGTCGTCACTACGGTTCATGTGACTGCAGGCAAGCGATATCCCTTGGACGAATGCGATGGAGTTTGGATCATGCTTTGACTTCGCGCTCAGAAATCCAAAACATGGCGGATGGGATGATACCGAAAAATGGGTGCTCCTACACATTGCATCCATCATCGATGTCGTTAAGATCACTTCCGCTAGAGGGAGCCAGGGGCACTGTGATTCATCCCACGGAAATATGGCATTACACACATGCTCAGAACCCTTCTCGCCCTCTGAGTCTTGCAGCTGTAATTCGAGATAGAATTTCACTGGTCGTCGCCGAAGCCTTGACTTCAGACCTTTACGAAGGTAGTCAACAGACCTTGTTTCCCCTGGGAGACGTTCCTTACTGCAATAAATATGCTATTATGTTTACATTCGCGTACAAATTTAGACAGGTGGTACCAGTGTGAAAGTAAATGCAGTCCTTGTGCATTAGTCCTTAGCTATTGTTTTGTTATGGGTTAAGGTTCAATGCTGTGCAATCGACGGTTGGAGGTCACAACATATTTTAAAGAACCTATCACTATCCACAGACTTTCTCACCAGAGATCTAAGATTCCTCTCACCCCTTGGACACAGATGTCGAGTACAATGTCACGGTGCATTTCATTACTTTTTGATCCCTTCAAGGTTGAATTATAGCGTATCAATCATCAAGGAAAATCTACGCTGATTCCATAAAAGTATTGTCATAACCCCAAACGCATTAAGTATATATTTAACGTTTTGATCTAAACCTTTCTACATACCCGTACTACTGTTATTACTAAGACGTATGACCCAAGGTCACAAGGGTGTCATGGCAGCAGTCTGCAGTGATTCCCTCCTAAGAACTCTCGGTTTATAGAGAATTTCACTTGAGTCACTGGTTTATAAAGAATTTCACTTACCTCATCCAGTTTTTCACCTGGTCCCCAACTGTAAGTAGGCCTGTGTCCTTGACTGGGCATGCTGGAACGAGCCGGAATCTCCCGAAACGCTTTGTGCCATCGTCGGAATTAACGACGTATGTCACCTTTGTGTAGTAGGTCATCATTGAGAAAGAGAGAGGTGCTCGGCGGATTGCTTCGATGTGGGCAGTCAGTCTGGAATAAATCAGATTTCTTTATGAAGAGCTGCGTGGTCTACTAATAATCTAAACATCGCGGGTTTGATACCCGACACAGACACATCACATAGTTTGTGCCCTTCAGTCGATTTCCATGTGTGCCTAAGATCACACTCCTCTCAAAGACGATCCTGTGGGCTGTTCGCTAGAGAGGGGGTCTTGTTAAGAGACACACCTTTGTCGAGTATGGAGAAGGTACTCCTCAGTGGCATGGGTACCATAGATTGCACACCTCTGATTGACAATCTGTTCGTGGGCCAAGTTCTAGAAGAGGGTCACGGGACTCTTAGTGGAGTATGAAGAAGGTACACCTCCCAGGCATGGGTGCCCCACTCGAGATCACACTCCTCCGGTTGAAAATCCCGTGTGTCGTGCCTTAGAAAGAGACGGTAAAGGGACTCACCTTTGTGGCCTATGCAGTAGGAACTCCTCCCTGGCATGGGTCCCTGCCACCACACTCCGTTGGTAAGCGATCTCATGAGCAGCATTTTCAGTGAATTTCATCTGCCCCGTTTCCATGATAAGGTCGAAATTACTTTCCGAACTGAAAGGTTGATGATACGTAACATAAAATGTGGCACATTGCTTCATTTTACTGTTGTTTGGTTTAGTGTTGTTGTTTGTCCAAACTGGTTTCCTGAATTGTAAAATACCTGGATGGTAAAATATCTAAATACGTGATACCAAGCCCCGGTCACTTCGCATGTCTCAAGATTCCAGGTTTACGGTCACTTCGCAAGACTCGAGACTCAAGGTGTACGGTCACTTTGCAAGACTCGAGAATGAAGGTGTACGGTCACTTTGCAAGACTCGAGAATGTAGGTGTACGGTCACTTTGCAAGACTCGAGAATGTAGGTGTATGGTCACTTTGCAAGACTCGAGACTGTAGGTGTACGGTCACTTCACAAGACTCGAGACTCAAGGTGTACGGTCACTACGCAAGACTCGAGACTGTAGGTGTACGGTCACTTCACAAGACTCGAGACTGTAGGTGTACGGTCACTTTGCAAGACTCGAGACTCAAGGTGTACGGTCACTTCGCAAGACTCGAGACTCCAGGTGTACAGTCACTACGCAAGACTCGAGACTGTAGGTGTATGGTCACTTTGCAAGACTCGAGACTCAAGGTGTACGGTCACTTCGCAAGACTCGAGACTCCAGGTGTACAGTCACTACGCAAAACTCGAGACTGTAGGTGTATGGTCACTTTGCAAGACTCGAGACTCCAGGTGTACAGTCACTGCGCAAGACTCGAGACTGTAGGTGTATGGTCACTTTGCAAGACTCGAGACTCAAGGTGTACAGTCACTTCGCAAGACTCGAGACTCCAGGTGTACAGTCACTACGCAAGACTCGAGACTGTAGGTGTACGGTCACTTCACAAGACTCGAGACTGTAGGTGTACGGTCACTTTGCAAGACTCGAGACTCAAGGTGTACGGTCACTTCGCAAGACTCGAGACTCCAGGTGTACAGTCACTACGCAAGACTCGAGACTGTAGGTGTATGGTCACTTTGCAAGACTCGAGACTCAAGGTGTACGGTCACTTCGCAAGACTCGAGACTCCAGGTGTACAGTCACTACGCAAGACTCGAGACTGTAGGTGTATGGTCACTTTGCAAGACTCGAGACTCCAGGTGTACAGTCACTGCGCAAGACTCGAGACTGTAGGTGTATGGTCACTTTGCAAGACTCGAGACTCAAGGTGTACGGTCACTTCGCAAGACTCGAGACTCCAGGTGTACAGTCACTACGCAAGACTCGAGACTGTAGGTGTACGGTCACCTCGTAAGACTCGAGACTCAAGGTGTACGGTCACGTTGCAAGACTCGAGACTCGAGCAGTAATATATGGTCACTTCGTAAGACTCGAGACTCAAGGTGTACGGTCATTTCGCAAGACTCGAGAATGTAGGTGTGCGGTCACTTCGCAAGACTCGAGACTCTAGATGTACGGTCAATTTGCAAGACTCGAGACTCTAGCAGTATTATGGTCACTTCGTGAGACTCGAGACTCAAGGTGTATGGTCACTTGGCGAGACTCAAGACTCTAGCAGTATGGTCACTTCGTGAGACCCGAGACTCTCGGTGTACGCCGGGCCACTATGAGAATTTGGGTGTAGGGTCACTTTTGTATACGTTTCCCATATCAAAGGCTAATGTTAAACTTAACTAGGTAAAGATTAAACTCTTAAACCATCGTGACATCAGTCAGGGGTTTTCGTTAGCCTTTCGAGCATAATCAACCAATGCAGTGAATTTCTTATGTAAAAATATTATATGTAATTCCGATTCTCTTCTACTTGGCACCACTTTGCGTGCTTAAAGCATTAGCGAAATCGCCAGGTCCCTGATTCCTTACGTACCCGACCTCCTCCAACTTGATAGCTGCGCCCCTGACGTCGACACCCGCGTCGTCTGGAATGCTGCTGTTCGAAAAGCGCATGCGCACTCGGAATATTTTCCCCCGGATGAAGAATGGATTGTTTGGGATGTCCTGGTTATCATAAACAGTGCAAAAGCCTGAAGAAGATAATACAATCGTGATTGCGGAAATAGTGAGCGTCGGCTACGTCACTACGATGATTGAATGTACGCACTGTATTACAAGACCACTCATTTATGAAGACCCAAGGAATGTCTTGCACCAGTCATATAGTTTATGTATCATTCATTGATTTGTGAAAATTCCATGTATGGCGAGTATTTTCCGCAAAAACCTAAGGTGGTGGTTTTAACTGTAAAATGCTTGTATTATGTGCGCCGTTGTACACCACGTCCCGTGCTTATCTTCAATACTGAATTCTCCTACAACTGCGTTTAACGTTCCGTGTGCCTTACGTGATTCCACTCATCACCGCTTGGTGTCGCTGTGTTGCAAAAGTTAAGAGATTGGACACCTACCATTGTTGTGAAGGGACAGGTACCCTTTGTTGTAGATTCGAAAGTAAATTCAGTCTTTGATTTTAAAAGTCCTGCTCTATTATTCGATGTTTATTCAGGGATTTTAACTGGAGAGACCAAGACTTAATATTGTCATATTTGTTATACCGATGTGAAAGTGAATATAGTCCTCGGTTTTAAAAAGTCTACCCTACTTTTCGATGAATATTCATGTCTCCGGTGAGGTTGGAGTATCTTGGACTTGAAATAGTAGTGACCCGTTGTAGAAGAGAAAAGCCCGTAACCTATCTTGTAGCTGAGAGTCAGGCACCTTGCAGATGACAACTTGTGATTGTCACAATCAGTCTCAAAGACTTTTCACACCCATTTGAATGAGAGGACAACCTTCGATAGTCACAATCAATTTCAAAACTCGTCACAACCACTTTAATACAAAGACAACCTGTCATCGTCACAGTCAATTTCAAAGTCTTGTCACACCCACTTTAATATGATGACAACTTGTGATTGTCACAACCAGTCTCAAAGACTTTTCACAACCATTTTGATAAGAGGACAACTTTCGATAGTCACAACCATTTCAAAGACTTGTTAGACCCACGCTGATATGAAGACAACTTGAGATCACTACAATCAGTTTCGATAGTCACAATTACTTTTAAAAACAAGTCACACCCACTTTAATACAAGACAACTTTCGAAAGTCACAACCAGTTTCACAATCAGTTTTAAAGACTTGTTATTAAGTCTCTCTAGTTAAAACCCTGAATAAACATCGAATAACAGGGCAGGACTTTTAAAATTGAAGACCAAATTTACTTTCACAGCGACAACAAAGGGTACCTGTCCCTTCACATCAATGGTAGGTGTCCAATCTCTTAACTTTTGCAACACAGCGACACCAAGCGGTGATGAGTGGAATCACGTAAGGCACACGGAACGTTAAACGCAGTTGTAGGATAATTCAATACGTGATGTATATATAATACACAATACGCGCTTTATGATGCCGAAATGGTGATCACTAATACGTCGAATTAGACGAAGGTTAACACGATAAACATCGAAAAACAAGCTTTTGACTGTTAAAACCAACACCTAAGATTTTTGCGGAAAATACTCGCCATATCAATGCTTATATGTTTCTAGAAGAAAGGGTTTAAATCCACCGAAAAATGATTTCTGGAAAGCGTTAATGGCAGAAACCTAAACGTATATCTACCTGTTGCTCCGACGTATGTTTGATGATTTCCTGTTAGCGCATGTGTGACCTTGCTGAGTGACTTCAACCTCACTGCAGCAAACTTTAGGGCCAGTTGGCTGCCGAGCCACGGGGCTGGATACTGACAAGTAAAGAAAAGGCGTCGGAATATGGCATTTTCCGCAAAAACTTAAGGTGGTGGTTTTAACTGTATAATGCTTGTTTTTCGGCATCATAAAGCGCGTATTGTGTATTATGTGCGCCGTTGTACATCGCGTCCCGTGCTTATCTTCAGTACTGAATTATCCTACAACTGCGTTTAACGTTCCGAGTGCCTTACGTGATTCCACTCATCACCGCTTGGTGTCGCTGTAATGCATAAGTTAAGAGATTGGACACCTACCATTGATGTGAAGGGACAGGTACCCTTTGTTGTAGCTGTGAAAGTAAATTCAGTCCTCGATTTTAAAAGTCCTGCTCTATTATTCGATGTTTATTCAGGGATTTTAACTAGAGAGACTAAGACTTAATATAGTGATATTTGTTATACCGATGTGAAAGTAAATATAGTCCTCGGTTTTAAAAAATCTACCCTACTTTTCGATGAATATTCATGTCTCCGGTGAGGTTGGAGTATCTTGGACTTGAAATAGTAGTGACACGTTGTAGAAGAGAAAAACCCCTAACCTATCTTGTATCTGAGAGTCAGGCACCTTGCAGAAGACAACTTGTGATTGTCACAATCAGTCTCAAAGACTTTTCACACCCATTTGAATGAGAGGACAACTTTCGATTGTCACAATCAATTTCAAAACTCGTCACAACCACTTTAATACAAAGACAACCTGTCATCGTCACAGTCAATTTCAAAGTCTTGTCACACCCACTTTAATATAAAGACAACTTGTGATTGTCACAACCAGTCTCAAAGACTTTTCACAACCATCTGGATAAGAGGACAACTTTCGATAGTCACAACCATTTCAAAGACTTGTTAGACCTACGCTGATATGACGACAACTTGAGATCGCCACAATCATTTTCGATAGTCACAATTACTTTCAAAACATGTCACACCCACTTTAATACAAGACAACTTTCGAAAGTCACAACCAGTTTCACAATCAGTTTTAAAGACTTGTTACATCCACTTAAATACGATGACAGCTTCTGATTGTCACAATCTCGGAGTCTCATCGCATTTTCATACCCATTTTAATAAGACAAGTTTCAAGTCGCAATCAAATTCAAAGTCTTGTCAGACCTATTTTGATACGAAGACAAATAATTGTTATCGTCAAAATCAGTCTCAAAGATCATTCTCATCAATTTTGATAAGAATACATAGAATAGTTTGTTGACCTAGACAACAGCTGAATCATGACCGATCATGGGATAAGTTCAGCCTAAAGGGGTTCAATGAGCTCAATGTCGGGGATTTCTAGCCAGAGAGACAGAGGCCAGGCCTAATTTTCCGTAATACCGGCTTGTTATGAAATTCTACAAACCAGGTGCAAAATCAGTCACAATGACGTATAACATTGGGTGATATGAATAAAGACTAGCAAATGCTTTTATCTAAAACTCCATGTACATTTACACTAGGCCTTCCTGTACAAAACCGGAGTAAAAGCATTTGCTAGTCTTTATTCATATCACCCAATGTCGCACCCACCTAAGAAACCTTGTTCCAAGCAACGTCTAGAGCAATCAAAAGATGTATTTATTGAAATTTTCTTAAATATCCGTTACTAGAGTGTCACAACCTAGTTGCCAGAAGACACGTTTGAGACAGAGTTATACGTCGTTTTACTGATTGTGACCTTGGAAGTTGTCATCTGAAACAGTTCTTGTCGTATTAGGTCCGATCTATACATTGGGTGATATGAATAAAGTCTAGCAATTGCTTTTACTTCAGTTTTGTACAGAAAGGCCTAGTGTAAATGTACATGGAGTTTTAGATAAAAGCATTTGCTAGTCTTTATTCATATCACCCATTGTATAGA
Organism: Lineus longissimus; assembly: GCF_910592395.1. Taxonomy (NCBI): domain Eukaryota; kingdom Metazoa; phylum Nemertea; class Pilidiophora; order Heteronemertea; family Lineidae; genus Lineus; species Lineus longissimus. Next base: position 10,042,495 of record NC_088321.1, read on the forward strand.
TAGTACGGCCATAGACACAGACCTAGGTATTGATCAGTTCTTATAAATAACTGGACAATCAGTTCCAATTTCCATCGGGGTAACAAATAGCATAAACAGCCGTCTGAGGCTCTCTATAGTTCATTTGAATCCCTGAATAATCATCGAATAATAAGGCAGGACCTTAAGAACGCAGGACCATATTTACCTTAAAATCGGTGTACCCGATAGACATCATAATCACAGTCGTAGGCCTGAACCTCTCTTATAACAATCCCTGAATGATTATCAAGTTATATGTCTATGAAAGATAAAATTTGATTTCGACTTGAAACCTGTCTTCTTATTAAAATGGGTATGAAAAATCGATGAAACTTCGCGATTGTGACAATCACAAGTTGTCATCGTATTTTAAGTGGATGTAACAAGTCTTTAAAACAGATTGTGACTTTCGAAAGTTGTCTTGTATTAAAGTGGGTGTGACATGTTTTTAAAGTAATTGTGACTATCGAAGCTGTCTTCTCATCAAAATGGGTGTGAAAAGTCCTTAAAACTGGTTGTGACAATCACAAGTTGTCTTCATATTAAAGTGGTTGTGACAAGACTGTGACGATGACAGATTGTCTTTGTATTAAAGTGGTTGTGACGAGATTTGAAATTGATTGTGACAATCGAAAGTTGTCCTCTCATTCAAATGGGTGTGAAAAGTCTTTGATACTGATTGTGACGATCACAAGTTGTCTTCTGCAAGGTGCCCGACTCTCAGATACAAGACAGGTTAGGGGTTTTTCTCTTCTACAACGTGTCACTGCTTTTTTAAGTCTAAGATACTCCAACCTCGCTGGAGACATTAATATTCATCGAATAGTAGGGTAGACTTTTTAAAACCGAGGACTATATTTACTTTCACATCGGTATAACAAATATCACAATATTAAGTCTTAGTCTCTCTAGTTAAAAACCCTGAATAAACATCGAATAACAGGGCAGGACTTTTAAAATCGAAGACCAAATTTACTTTCACAGCGACAACAAAGGGTACCTGTCCCTTCACATCAATGGTAGGTGTCCAATCTCTTAACTTTTGCAACACAGCGACACCAAGCGGTGATGAGTGGAATCACGTAAGGCACTCGGAACGTTAAACGCAGTTGTAGGATAATTCAATACTGAAGATCATCACAGGACGTGATGTACAACGGCGCACATAATACACAATACGCGCTTTATGATGCCGAAATGATGATCACTAATACGTCGAATAAGACGAAGGTTAACACGATAAACACCGAAAAACAAGCTTTTTAATGTTAAAACCAACACCTAAGCCAAGGTTTTTGGGGAAAATACTCGCCATAGTCGGAATATTGGTAGCGCTCACTTTAGGTTTGGAATGGTTCGGCCGACACCGACTGGTGGCGCACCCTTCTGGTATTTTTTGCCACCACCGCAAAGCATTATGTGTAAATTAGATATAAAACACACTGGTACATACTTATCTCCGGAACTATAACACCAGATAACTCCTACCCGAACCAGTCTATTCATTTTCACCATGGCTTACAATTATGACCCGCTTATTTCTGGTTGGTTGATGTATGAATTAAGAATCGTAATCATCGCCTAGACCTCAACTCCTACTATTTGACTAGGTAGGACTGTGGCTTTTGCTAGGGTCATGAATATTCACCATTACAGTAGTGTCCAGTGCCAAATCGTCGGAGCCGATCAGATTGCTAGGTTAGGGGTTAGGGTTAGGGTTGGGGTTAGGTTTGGGGTTAGGTTTAGGGTTAGGGTTAGGGTTAGGCATTTATTAGTGTACATGTATATCATACATGCAATACCCGTCCGACGAACCCCCCCCCCCCCCCCCAAGTCGGATTAAGATCAAACCCTTTGGGAAGGAGATTCTTAATACCCCTATTTTATTTGCTGTGTTTTTTTTATGGTCGTTGAAGCGGTAAATGCGACATTTTGCCGTTGAAATGTAAGCTCTAACCATCCAAACAAGTTCTCTCTGCCTTGTTGCGTTGACTGCGCCACGGGACAGATTTTTTCATGCAGATAGAGGTGTAAAAAGGCATCCCTGGAAATAACTGTTTCGCTGCATTTGTTCTTTTCCAGGATCGTCCCATTTACGCTGATGTGAAAGGAATTATGGGCTCCACGTCCTAAAAGTCCTACCCTATTGCTCACAGATTTTTCAGGGATTTATGGCCAGTAAAAACAAATGTCTTGTATGAATGTAAAATTAAATATCTTATTTCGCGTTTCTTTACAAGTGGGGTCACGTGAAAACGGGACTTCTGTGTTAACTCTGCCTTTCACACTGTCACAACGGGACTGCAACCATTTGTCAAAGAATACAATACGTGCTTCCAGTTTAATGAAAATGTTATTGTCGTTCATGATATAATAATATCTATATCTATATATTTTACATCGGTTGAGAGAGGATGTGAAAGGCCTATATCCACAAAAGTGATTTGAAAAGTTCTTTCCAAGACATTTGTTATTTCACGCCGCGTTGCCAACGAACAAAAACCGTATATTCGTCGCGAAACGCTCTCAATCGCTTATTAGCTTGGTGCCTCGTGACTTCTTCTCTTATCAAAATGGCCTTATTGATATGTGCCGTTTCAAATCCAGTCCTCACATCAGACTTAAGAAAATCGAGCACCTTATCCGCGATTACAAGTGTGCCCGTAACGGAGGGTAACGAGTTACAGATTTCCCCAGGATGAAAACACCATGTCCCACTCATGTTCTTTCGATCATATTATTCAGAGCAGATTAAATCCGTAACATAAAAACAACTATGGAATTGATTAAGCCAGTAAACTAAATTGAATTAACTTTAGAGACTGGTATATCCGTTTAGGCCTGACCGGCTCAAAACAAACCGTCTTACCGGTTACGGATACACATAGTAAGTGTAGTCGGCTTGACCAACCGTGCGGTGCGAAAGCTCCCTATCAATCCGCGTCACTCCCACATCGTGTTTGTGACGTCATCTGTGTGGTGTCTTTTTTCTATCGTATCTGTATAGCCAAGAATTGGTAAACAAACAAAAATTTGGAAACATTGCTACAGCAAATTACCTAATTTTGGCATTAAGGGGCCTTTGCAAGGCTGACCAACTATCCGTACTTTGAACACTGCCCAATTATTTGTTCATCAAAAACCAATAAGAATGTGTAATAACGAAGAAAGGAAGCGGAGGCATCAGCTTCCTCGCATCCCCTAACAAGCCGCTAAGCAGAAAACCGGCTACGGAAGAGAAAGTCTGAAATGACCGCGTGCCCCGGTGGCGATGCACGTGGTAATGCACACGATACCACCAGTGGTGGTAAAAAATGGGACCTAGCGCTGGCTAAGCTCGAGAAATTAGATAAGAACGACTCTTTATGTACGAAAATAGCTGAACTTACTACATGTACATCTGTTGAGTTTTGTCGTCAGTAAGTAGAGGACATTCTGAAGGAAAACAAACTCTTGACGAAGAACTCGGCTAAAGTCGAGGGTGAAATTCTTGACTTGAAAAGAAGCCATGAGACGATGGCAGACGATATGCTGGACCAAAATTGGCGGTCAATGAGAGACAATCTGATGTTCTTTGGCATTCAAGAAGAAACAAGTGAGGACACTGAAACATTCTGAGCCAGTTTATTAGTACGTAGCTGGGCATTCACGAGAAAATTCAATTTGCCCGCGTCCACAGAACTGGCAAAAAGGATGATACTAGGAGGGGCCCGCGAGTCATAGTTGCTAAATTTGAGTTCTATAAACAGAGAGAGGTCATCAGAGGTGCTGCCCGAAAATTAGCTGGCAAAAAATTCGGGATTGGTGAACAGGTGCCTGATGAGTGGGCCCGCCGCAGGAAAGAACCCTTGCCTGCCATGAGAGCAGCAAAAGCATCGGGCGAAAAGGCGCATTTCAATCGAGATAAACTCGTTGTCGATGGGAAAGTGATTGCGCGTGCTAAATAGGTACCCCAGGAGTGTGATCTTGAACTAAGTGAACTTAGTGTCCCTAGTGCTGAATACGTCGAACGAGTTGTGTTCTTTTCAAACGATGGAAAACTTTGTCTTTTACTAGAATCCATTGAGAGTTTATTTTTGAACAGATCTTCTGTCGTGTCGCGGATCAATTATCAAGTGGAGGATGAACAAACGGACATCAGTGACTTAAACTTGGTGGACAATAATGACCCTGATTCGGAGAACACTCTTGTTAACACTATCGCTCAGCTCAGTGGTTAATAATACTCATGAAACTATACTTGATACAATTTTAGGATTCCTAGATTGCTGCTGCCTGAAACAGAGGCTTAATCTACCTGAATTTTGTGACTTGGGTGTGGACTCAGTGAAGGACAATATGCCTGATGGGTATACTGGTTTATCTAATAACAGACACAAGGTGTCAAGCTTGATAAAGAGCATTTTCATTTTGAAAATGATCTCGTGCTAGGTGTGGTGTATATTCCTCCTGAAGGAATCAGGTATTTTTCACAAACAGCATTGTAAGAGATCGACCAGCGGTTCAGTCGCTGGTTGAAGTTTAAGTTCTTATTCATAATTTTGTACATGTTATACTGTTGAGTGTTTTATCATTAATGTTTGGTCGCCAAATCTAACAATATTGTAACCTCTATTTACTAATTTTGGTTAGAGTGTCATAAAAGTCATTCGTCATCAGTCATTAGTTACAGAGTTCTCTCCGATCAATGGCCTATCGCTGCTATTGGGTGGTTTTGCCAGATTCTTGTCACATAATTCATGCTTCTAATAGCGCAAGTCGTTTAGTAAAGATTATTAGGCTACCAGGAAAATGTTTTTGACGAAGTTCTAAAACCCCTCTCAGATATAGAATGCCCACTATCACGCCATAGCCCGGGAAATTAAATATTTCATTTTGTCGCTCTGTATCACCTGCATATTTTCGGAGTTTAGAGCTAAATAAGGTTTTATTTTGTTCGTCTTGGTTATATCTTTGCACTAAGAGAATAAAAATTTGTATCTGTGTTCAGGAAATCTGCCTTTTTGAAATTAAAAAAAAATTGTTTTTCGAGGTCCAAATTCTTAGTCTTTATCGATTCTTGGTATAGCTCATCAACCTCCTTGCGCATGACCGGAACTATTTATCGACGTCGTTCCGTCCCAGCTTGAATTGGCCGCCATTCCAATGTAATTGTGGTGAAATAGCAGATCCACGAAACTGAAAGACTTTTTATGGGGTTTTTTATTCCAAAAATTCCAAAAGGGTTCTCCTAAAACAAAGTGATTTTGAGGGGGTTTATGCGCACTATTTTGGTAGCGTATAGAAAATTGCTGTGTGATCAGGTTTGTTTGTGCAGACGGTGACTTGAAGCGAGGTGAGTTTGGCCCTTGAATTGTTTTAATCGGCTCAAAATGGAAATGAATATTCACTAATATTAAACAGGGTTAAACAGGGAATTTTCACTTTAGTAATATTAAACAGGGTTACATTGCAGCAGACTCGAGGAATTATTAGTCAACCACCAACACAATACGGCATTTTGTTCGAGCATTCTTGCCGCGTACATACGTGCAATACACGTGCAATGGAAGCCAATACTCGCAGAGATAATATGCTTGAATAAATTTAAAGTTAAAGTTTAGGGTTTATAGTCTGATATCAACTACGATATAGGCTATCATCCGACTTTCAGTTTAACCCCGGTCTGTCCTGAAACCTTTCAGTAGACCTCAGATGAGCTGCTCAACCAGCGCTACAATCTGAGCATTTCTGACCGGTACCAATTTATACACCTGGGTGCAGAGAGGCAAGTAAGACAGAGAGACCAGCCTACAGTCTCACGCCGACATTGGGAATCGAACCCCGCTGGTCGAGAGTCCAAGCCACTGCACCACAGCGGCTCCCTATCGCTACGCTGGAGAATGATAGTGAGCTAATGAAGAATGTTTGTGGCCGATGTCAACGTCTGAATATTGTAGTCCTTTTGGAAAACAATTTAGAATTGAACCCAAAAGAATAGTTTTTGTGCATATGACGTCATTAAAGGTGGATGTGGACTTCGAGTCGATTTTCTTCAGGAATCGAGTCGAATTTTCGAATGACATTATTGTTGTCCCTACTAACCTTTAAATCTTTCTTCAAGGTCATCTCATACGCTTCATCTCCCCTCCACGCCCTGAAAATCTCCTCCGCCATATTTTTCCACTCCTCCTCCTCATCTTCCTCCGCGAAGGCCTCGCTTTCAATGAGGCAACTAGCTCTACTCAATCCGCCAATAGAGGTTGAGTCATCATATTCAAATCCTGGTCCTAAACCCCTGGCGCTGTTTGTGGTCATGATGCTAAGGACACTATCGCTATCGCGAAGGCCGACTTTCCTCTGAATCGGCATCTTTCAATCACGTGAAAAAAAGGTGGAGAACTATAGTGTATGATGGACGACATCGCCATTTGAATATTCATGAGGTTGGAGGGAATCAGCTACATATAGGGGAGCATCTTTTTCAGCATCATGAATTTCATGGTCTCATACTCTCATACATTTGTGAAATCAAGCGCATCGAAGCATTGGGGGTCTTTCATGTTTCAGCCATATTCAGAAAAGCCTTTCGGTCGTTTGAATTTCTTACTATTGCCGCATGGGATGAGTTATGAAATAAGCATTCCGAGTTCCTAATAAATTGTAAAGAACACAAAACACTTACCGTGCTGGCGCCAAATGTTGATGAAGCTTTAACCAGTCTGCTTCAACGCCGTTACCAATTTGCAAAGACTATCTCCCTGTATAAAGTAGGCCCTTTTGCTAGCTGCCCTATTTCACGATGCATAGCCATTGATATTCATCATCAGATATGCAGGCCCTGGCCCAGTTAAAAAATTTAGAATCATAATATGGCAATTTGATAACTCATTTAATTACGTAAGAACATATGGCGGTCAGGAGATGAGTGCATACATGTATACATGTATAGGGCTTATATTTATTGATGGGGGTGATTGCACCGTACCATTCATAATTTATTTACATGCACAGTCCTTCCAGAAATTAAATGTCCACCGTCTTTTTAAAATATCACAAAAATAAAATAAGATATTTGAATGCGGTTTTCAGCAGAGAATGGTATATTTAGCTTGTCATATATAAACTGTTGTATTTGGATGCGCCTAATTCGATCCCTTCATTATGTAACAGACATTTCAAAAAAGGTCCATGAACTGTGCTTTATGACAGTGCATTCTCCGCAAACAATAGTGGTATATCTACGATTGGTATTAGTGGCTTATAACGTACACTCATGGTCAAAAGTAAATGGACACCAGTTTTTCTTGAATTTCTCAAAAACTAGGCTAAGCAGAAACATTCACCTAACACCGATTGTGGCAAATGATCTTGGCTATTGAATAATGCTAAAATTTTAAAAATCTGTTTAGTTTTGCCTTTGATAGGAGAAATTTGGTAAATGTCTCTTTTTCACTACTTCTTTATTAGCAGGAATTCACCAATAAAAATTACGTCCTGATGTTCGACTCATGAAGGCCTTTCATAATATATCCAGTTTTTGAAATAATTCAAACTAGAAATGTGGTTTTTGGCCACTTTTACGGTAATGATTTTTACCCCACTGGAGACACCTTTGACATAGTCCCATTAAACCATTGTCAACTCCAAATGAAGTGAAGTGGTTGTGAATGAATGCCAATTGTCTTGTATTGTGATCTGTCTGTTTCACAATGACTAGGCACAGGCCCAACGATTATGGTCAGGTCTATTACCAATTGCGTTACATGGTTGTCATTTTAGTTAACTGGTCAGATTACTAATCTGGGAATCCCAACACAATTATTCAAGTGACATGAAGTGGCCTAGATGTTGATTGTTATTTGTTATGAAGAGTCTACAGTAAAAGGTCTGTTGACCACCCTGCCATGAAAAACACAATGCCCACTCATTCACTCAAAAGGTCTATTCAATAGATAAGGAGGGACCATGTCGTAGATGTGTCAAGCATGATCCAAATCATTACCGTAAAAGTGGCCAAAAACCACATTTCTAGTTTGAATTATTTCAAAAACTGGATATATTATGAAAGGCCTTCATGAGTCGAACATGAGGATGTAATTTTTATTGGGGAATTCCTGCTAATAAAGAAGTAGTGAAAAAGAGACATTTACCAAATTTCTCCTATCAAAGGCAAAACTAAACAGATTTTTAAAATTTTAGCATTATTCAATAGCCAAGATCATTTGCTACAATCGGTGTTAGGTGAATGTTTCTGCTTAGCCTAGTTTTTGAGAAATTCAAGAAAAACTGGTGTCCATTTACTTTTGACCATGAGTGTACATATCCCACGATCCAAATCAGGCTGCCCCACCTTTCAGCTAGGGGTGGAACTAAACAGACATTGCGCTACAGTGGGATAATGATGAACTATAGCAACGAAGTATCTTTTAAGTTATGCGTGACGTCAGAGTGACGTCATTTTGTAAACAAAGGTATCCATCTATTCGCAAAACCAGCCCGTATGAATGTTTTAGATTTGCATTAGGTTTGTAGTAATCATATAATTTCATGTCTCTTCAATTATTCTGATTAATCTTCACGCAAGTTTTCGACAGTTTTAAAGTTGTCAATATTTGCGGCAACCCATTTTACTGGGGAGCTATATCAGCTCATCCTCGTTTCTCGTGCTACTTTTTTAGCCACTGCCTCTGCCGCTACTAAAACAGCAGCACAGGCACGTGAAACTTAGAGACCCCCCCGTTCGGTTGCCCCCTTGACTGACAAACGAACCCAGACTACACCGACAGCAAATCTAAAAACGATATCATTTTACATTTGGGGGGGGGGATGGAGGTAGTTAGTCGAGGTGGCCTGAGCTGAATTGAAGGGGTAGGGGGCCGGGGCAATTGAGCTATTATATAATTTCTCGCGCCTGTGCGCAGTAGTTTCGAGATCTCGCGGGTTACAGAACGTGCGACATTCGATTTATCGGATGGTGTTGTAGTATTTCAGTTTTGCTCAATTCCATTGCTATTTACGGTTTGAAGTACGGTAGGCTATGAAACGTAGACCATGTCATAGTTAGGACCGCATCAAATATCATGACCATGGAATTTGGTGGTAAGTATAGGAAGATGGTCGCCAAAGGTGTTGTTTTTTTGTCACCTAATTGTCCTAAATCGATCTGAGAAAAAAGCATGGCCGTCGCCCAGCCCCGGCCCAGGCCCAGCAGGGCACGTGCCTAGCTAGGCCTACCACCTGTATTGATAAATGAGATGCATCCCCATGCTGCTGCCGTAAATGTATGTAAATGCTCGATGCGTGGACATCTTCATCATTATTTGTCATCATTGACATATCACATTGATGTAATGGTAGGCCTAGTCCCCCCCCCCCCACCATGCCCACCCCCTAGGCCTAGCCTACCCTGTGTGTCACATTCATTGACTTAGACCGGCGTGCCTGCCCTTCTGCCAAAAGAGGTAATTCATGAATTGTGGCCTCAAATATGGTGGCGTTTCAATATTTCCCAGGCCGATTACCTGTCATCGCATTAATTATTTCAATGTGAATTGTGATGTCTTGTCACAAGTCACCTCATGCATGCACAGTGATTGACCAATTCGAAAATAACATAGAACATGTATCACGTGAACGTTCAGGGGCGTAGCCTGATATCGCAGTGGGGGGGGGGGGGGTTCTTCGCCTATTTCTTGAGCAACGAAGGCGCCAAGGAGGATACCGCAGTGACGTCACATCACGTGATCCCGACCCATATTAGTGATCGCTATGGCCAATCAGATTCAGTCTACTGACAGCACCAGCACTGAACACATCTCCACGTCTCACTGTCTGGTGCGCTCCTGTACACAAAAACACCAATAGACATGAAATATTGCAATACCTAGTATGGATTCTTCCTGTGTAAAATAAAATTTACAGAGCAGATTAACTTCCACGAATAAAAAAGACGTTTGGCGTGGCCAAAGTGCGGAAATAATGTCTCCGCTAAAATACACTACGAAATACACTAGGCAATGCACTACGCAATATACAGTAGAGATGCAGTTGAGTTTGTTATTGTTTTGACTTAGAAGCCCGCCCATATCATAATATATTCATGTATTCATGAAGTATGAACTCATTTCTGTCCCATACAACTCTAAGAACAGTCAATTTCTCCTTAAATCATCACCGAAAAAGCGATATCCGTAGGAAGATTTCGTTCTAGTGTCCGAAAATGCATGATCTTACAGGGGCGCTAACTCGACAAATAGAGGGGATCTATGGGGATCTATGCAAGTTTTAGGTATTACAGGTCTCGAACTTGTAAAATCTGTAAACATGCCTCCATATCCATTATGATAATGAAGAGATTGCCCCATATCTGGGAGACTGTTTTGAAACCATCGCTAATTTTGGAAGATCGGTGCCCGGCTATTTGGTTTAAAAAACCCTATTTTTCCCCATCAAAACAGCACTTATTATTATTTAAATGATAGCTTATTGTCTGAAGACTTATTTCATAGCAGAAAAGTACTAATAACTCTGATTTGATGCGAAAAATCTAACTTTTTTGATGACTTGATTTTCCCTTTGCCGTGGATCGAGTTTGTTTACAATATGCAGCGCCATCTTGGAAAAGCCGTGACGTCACCGCGGTATCCTCCTTGGAAGGCGCTAAGCCCGTGAACAGGAGACCGAAATCTGGCAGGTCAGCACTCCCAGTTACGAACGACTGTATAAGGTCACTCAGGCCTCTCAATTACATGATTCCTACACCGTACAGGATGTCCCCAAATTAGGTGGGTTTTTTTCTTCTTTTTTTTAAATATGACCCCCCTGCCCTGAAGCGTTTTTTGACCCCTAACATAACCAAATCTCATCCAAATGGCCTCATTTTAAAGTTTTCCCCTAAAATTATGATTTTTCAGGTGTATGTGGTGATATCAGTCACTAACTTTGATTTATGACATCGCTGTTCAGGCGTGATGAAATGTCTCCAAATTAAGCCAAAAAGCAAAAAAAACATGTCCCCCAAAATAGGCTAAAAAAATACAGGGTGTAGAGGCCTGTCACTCTATCGTACAATGGCCCATTTGGATAGAATCATGGGTGTTACAAAACTCAGTAGAAAAGTATTTTTGACTGTCCTCAGCAGATCCTTTTCTCAAGCTGGGGTTGGTTCGAACCCCCCTGATCCCCCCCCCCCCCGGCTACATCCCTGATGTTAGACATTCCTAAAAATAGCACTGCGATAGACCGTATCTGCATAGTAGTAAGCTTAAACTCGTTGCGCAGGAATTTCCTACCTTTATTGGCGCAGATACTCGACTCAATGGCGGATCGGAGCGTAGAACATCGAGAGTATTCAAATGGGCTATCGTTGATTAGGCTCTGCTCATCCCGAGGCCAACCTTGTGTCTTCCTGTTTTGCCACCACATGTAGGTTCATTGGCAAGGATGTGGCCAATCAGGCGCCTCCCCTTTAACTATTGGCATTGTCTGAAGTTATCTTAAGGCCTTCTAAAGCTTCGTGTTCGTTAAAATCATAAATCGAGTGTAGCCTGCATGGAGGCTGTATTTTGTCTAGGCTAAGTCATAGTTTTGACTATTAGTATTTTTTGCACTTTATGTGTTTGTTTTTCAGCATCATCCAATGGTAATGATGACAATCCTTCTGGTGAGAATGCAGGGCATTATGCACGAATCAAAGAGTTGGCTGCCTCCTATCGCAGGAGAAAGAGGAAAACCTATCCTAAAAAGAACTTAAAGCCATATGTGAAGGCTCCATCCAGGGACATCAATGGTGCTATAGATGGTCCATCAGTTCCCAGAAGAGAAAGAAAAGGGAAGAAAACCTCAACGACAGGTAGATTGTTTTTGGTTGACAAATGCCTTCACCTCGTCTGAGCCAGCAATATTCAATTAGGCTTTATTATACATGGAAAAATATTGCTGCTAGACTAGGCTTACATTAGTCAATAGTGCAATTAACTGATAATTTCATGTTCTGGACAAATGGTTTATGCCTTCAAATCCAACCCTATCACTGCTATACCTATTTAAAATTTCTCACCAATCTTTAAAATCAAACCAGAAAAATTAGTCTTTTCCGCCCTTTTTATGTAAGAAATTCCATGGAAGAAATTGCATCTTTTCTGGCGTAATCTGCATTTGGCCTTAATTTCAAAATTGCTTGTTTTTCCAGAGAAACTAAAGGACTTTCCTGAGGAATTGAAACCAAGTAATCATGAAGTAGAAATCGATGCACCTTTCGATTTCAAGTGTTCCAGCAAGGTTTGTGATTTGTCTTTTTAAGGTCTTTTTATTCATCAGCTAGTTGGCTCTATTCCAAGACACAAATCAAGTTGTGTATTTTATAAGGAGTAAGTTTCCGATTTGACCTACCATACTTTTTACGGCTGCAGAGGTCAAACGACGTAAACCGATTCATCTAAATTTTGAATTTTGTGTTGATCACAAGTCAGGTTATAGTTTGCAAATGATTTATTCTTTTTTAAAGGTTAATTGGGCAACACTGGCTGCTGATTAAGGCAAATAATGGTATTTTCGAATCAACACTTAGGAACTTTTTTGGCTCACCGTAGGGGAGTCTATACAACACCGCAGTGTCCGTCGTCCGTCGTCGTCCTCGTCGTTGTCCGTCGTATCCTAGTTCAAAAACAGTGGCACGTTTTTAGCTCACCTCTTAGCAGAGGTGAGCTTATCCCATACCGTGGCGTCCGTCGTCCGTCGTCGTCGTCGTCGTCGTCGTCGTCGTCGTCGTCGTCGTCGTCGTCGTCGTCGTCGTCCGTCGTCCGTTAGCAGGGCACGTTTCGTAACTGTTAGAGCTATTGAGTTGAAACTTGGTACACATGTACCCTTATGTAATGACACCTTGGAGACCAAGTTTCGGTCCGATTCGTTTCATGGTTTGGCCACCAGGGGGCCAAACGTTAAAAGTGAAAATATGCAATATCTCCCTTAATAGTAGTCGGGAAATTTTGAAAAAAATATGGTAGGTACTTCTAGCAAAGGTGCATCATATATCCTCCGGGTTTTTGATTTGACCTCCTTTTCAAGGTCACAGAGGTCAAATGGTGTAAATTGGCCGTTAGGATGTAACGATGGCACGTTTCTAAACTGCAATGACTATTGATACCAAATTTGGTACACATTTACCCCTTAGTCAGGTGATCTCAGGGACCGAAGTTTGGTCCAATATGATTCACCACTTGACCACCAGGGGGCAAAATCCAAAAACCTTAAAAATGTGATTATTCCTTAACTTCTTGCCCGATTGCCACCAATTTGATATCATGGGTACATCTAACCACCATACAGTATATGTCACACAGGTTTTTAATTTGACCTTCTTGTCAAGGTCACAGAGGTCAAATGGCGTAAATTCGCCGTCAGGCCGTAACTATGGCACGTTTCTTAACTGCAATGACTATTGATCACAAATTAAGTACACATGTACCCCTTGGTCAGGTGATCTTAGGTACCGAAGTTTGGTGCGATCTGATTTGCCGTTTGGCCTCCAGGGAGGGGGCCAAATCCTAAATTCTTCAAAATGCCATTATTCCTAGTAATGACTTGCCCGATTGGCACCAATTTTATATCATAGGTACATCTAATTCTAACAACCATTCAATGTGTCACCCGGGTCTTCTTTGATTTGACCTACTTTTCAAGGTCACAGAGGTCGAATGTACTGTAAATTGGCCATTTTGGGGAAATTGTAATTGCTTGGACCTACATCAAACCTAACACTACATGACACAATACCATGCTCTTTATCCATCTTTCCTCCACATGAGGTGAGCACAATGGCCCTGGCCATTTTTTTTTTAACCGCTAGGCCTATGAACTTAAAACTTTGTACACATGACCCCCTAGGTCAGATGACCCGTGACACTAAATTTCTGTCCGATCTGATTCTCTACTTGGCCACCAGGGGGCCAAATGTGGATATCTAAAAAGTGTGATATCTCGCTTAGTGACTTGTTTTCGATAAAACTTTTGTGGTAGGTACTCATAGCAAGGATACATCATATATCTTACGGGTTTTTAATTTGATCTACTTTTCAAGGTCGCAGAGGTCAAATGGCGTGAATTGGCCGTTTGAGTGTAACTATGGCACGTTTCTCAACCACCAAAGCTATGAGCTTGAAACTTGGTACATATATCAGATAACCTCTGGTGCTGAATTTCAGCCTGATCTGATTCTTGACTTTGCCACCAGGGGGCCAAAACTGAAAAAGTAAGAAGTGCAATAGCCTGTTTATTAGCAAATTGTTTTTGATGAAATTTTTATGGCAGGGACCCTTAGCAAGGTTACCTCAGATGTTGCAAGATTTTTCGGATTTGACCTACTTTTTAAGGTCGCAGAGGTCAAATGGCGTAAATTTGCCGTTTGAGTGTAACTATGGCACGTTTCTCAACCGCAACAGTAATGAACTTGAAACTTTGAACAAATGACCCCCTAGGTCAGTTGACCTTTTACACTGAATTTTGGTTCGGTCTGATTATTGACTTGGCCACCAGGGGGCCCAAACTCAAAACTCAAAAAGTGTGATTTCTCGCTTATTACTGATTTGTTTTTGATAAAAGTTTCATGGTAGGTACTCCTAGCAAGGATACATCACATATCTTACGGGTTTTTGATTTGACCCACCTTTCAAGTTCACAGAGGTCAAAGTTGAAAACTTTACCGTTCTCGGTACGTTTTGTCGTTGTTCAATGTAAAGAGTTTTAATTTTGTGTAATGATGCATCTAAGAAGCCACTATTTGTATGCCAAGTTTCAGCCAGATCAGAATTCAAATATGGCCGAAATTGCATGTTTTGTGGGTTTTTCCTCGTATTGTGGCAATCCAAAGGTCATGAGTTCAAACCCCGGTCAAGGACATCCAAAAATATTTTTATTTTTCATCTTTTCCTTTTTTCTTTTCTGAGTTCTATCTTACATTTTCTTCATTTTTTGATTTATTTGGTGCCATAGATTTAATTAGGCGGCCATCTTGGAAATCGTTTTTTGCCGATTGCTGTAGTGTAACGAGTGATGAAATTGTTATGGTCAGGTGGATGTGTCTACATCACATATCACCCTGGTTTGTTATTTGACCTACCTGTCAGGGTCACTGAGGTCAAAGTTAAAAATATATTCACCATTGTCATACTGTAGCACTTTCTGTAACTGTCTACTAAAAATACTTATGGTGAGCACAATGGCCCCTGGCCGTTTCATTTTTCTTTCCCGGTAGTATTTATCAATGCACTTTTAATTTACAGTGAGAGCTGAACTTATGGAGCTTCTGAATGGGATTCGGGCTTCCAATAGTACTGAAGTGCCAGGCACTGAATCTGAATGGAAGAAAAGGCATTTTGTTGCGCATGCTGACCGGAAGCAAAGACAAGAGGAGAGTTGGGAGGAGGTGCGGGAGCCAGTATTGAGGTCAATACTTAGGAAAATGGGAAAACATAGTTCATCATGTGCAGTTTGTGTCTCATGTGCGTCGTCAGCTGTTATCAGGTATGATATATTTATAGGAGATAAATTTGTTTTCAAAATGTACATGTAACAGGCACTAAAAATAACTGAAGGAACACAGCTCTTTAATCAAAACACAATTTGTTCTCTAGAATGTGATTCAGAGTCTGGAGCTGAAGATAGAAGCTGCAAGAACACCACGGTTTTCCCTTGTGCCATGGTCAACCCAGTTTGTTGACCAGGTTTTCCAGCCTTCTGCCCTATCTTCGGGAGTTTTTCAATTTAATTATATACACACTTTCATTCTTTTCAGATTCTTATAAAGTTCATTGGTTTAAATAACATGACATGATTTGAAAGATAGCAATTAACACGACAGTATTAAAGGGGCTTTCTTCATATTAGCAGTTTGTGCAGTTACGATGCATGTCGAGTTCACTGCTATATCGATCAGTTTAAAAGTTTATCATTTTCATTTCAGATGCTTCAAAGAGTCGGGCTTCTCTACGAAAGCGTCTTGAAAAGGAGAGAAAGCAACTTCAGCATTGTGTTAGTCTGCTGTCATGTTTCTGTGGACGAAGTCACGCAAGAGGACTATTTGTTGCCTTGGCATAATCCTGCAGGTTGGCATTCACTTCATATTCATTTACCCACAAACTTCACTTAGTACATGTAACACAAAGTCCAGGACACAAATAACTCCAAGTGGTAATGTCCTGCAGTCATTTTCGATTGTTCAGAGAAATTGATCCAGCTGTTGTTTATCAAGCAATTTGAGGTTTAAAGCCTGGGTCGGCATTTTGCTCTAGGCACGTGGCCGCTGTACACGGTCAATCATTTTCATCAAACTTTTTCATCAATCTTTTTGGTCAAATTTGTATGTAGAGGGTCCCGCCATACACGGTCAATCATTTTCATCCAATCATTCACAAAATGGCTCCCGTGCAGTCAAGACTGCTTGTGGCCGTTGCTGCGTCAGCTGCCGTTGCTGCTATGGCAATAGCCATGGCCGCATTGAAGAAGAAACGACGACGACGACGCCGATATTGGACACGGCCATGGATCCTTCGAAGAGCATCCAAAGGGGCATATGCCATGCTAAACGAGGAGCTCAGGCTGGAAGACCCCGCTTCTTACAAAAACTATCTGCGTATGGATGAAGCGATATTTGCTGATCGTTAAGAAAGAGCAGCTTCTGGAACCACCATACTGTTGGCTTGTGCACATCCTTTGCCGCAGCACCACTTCTTTTGGTCTTGTTTATCTTCTCCATTTCCCTAGCAAAGTTGCTACGTAGCCCGTTCATTTTTTTCTTCACGTCATCAACCGTGCAGTCACTCTTTTCCTTGCAGACATCCTCAAGTACCTCTTGGTAGGCCAGTTTCTTCTTAACGCGATTGTGGTACAGGGCATCTTTGGTGTTGTATAGGATTGGGTGGGCCCTATACGACTCTATCATGATTTCCACTGCCCTCTGCGTCCAGCCCATGTTGTCGTCTATGAGAGGCAAACTGTGGAATCTAGGCCTTGCATTACAAACCCGTCAAATTGCATAACCACCGTCATCATGAAGGAGGAATGGACGATCATTGATTTCGGTGAACCCACGAACAATTCAATTCAATAGGGTTAATTGTTCAATAAATATCCATGCCCGCTGTACACGGTCAAATTTTATCAATTCGTCATTCAAAAATAGGACCGGCTCTATTCCATCAATCTTTGATTGATGGAAAATATTTCATCCAATTTCCCACCATACACGATCAATCTTTTCGGTCAAAATTTTTTCATCCAATTTTGAGGGATCGTGTACAGCGGGCATTACTGGTACATTGGTCTTCAAGTGATGTAAAGTACATTCTACCTTGTACATTTAACACAATTTGGTTGCAATGTAGCATTGGTTGCAAGTAAAATGTTAAGTTGCGCCTCAATCTTATAGTCACATTTCTGACATATCCAGCATGTATTTTTATGTACATGTAGGAGGGATGGAGCAAGAAACTTTTAGCCTGTAGTCCTAATATTTGTTTCTTCAATTCAGGGAACAAGGGAGAAACATTTGCTTTGAAGAAGAAAATAGTTGATATACATGAACACATGACCAGGTACATCGAGGAATTGCCTGTGCTCATTCTAGAGATGGTATCAACTGTTCTTTTCTTCAAGAAAAAAATCAACACCTTGGAAGACAGAATCAACACCGTGAACAATGAGGCCATCAAAAACCAAGGTAGTGGCCATGCAATTATTTTTACCCAACATTTGTGGAGGTTGATGCATACATGTACTTGTCTTGCTGTGGCACTACCTCTGAATTAACCTGGGCTGTGGATGCAGATCTGGATCTGATTGCAACTTCGTTCTTTCCCAGCTCAGGTTCAGTTTACTAATACAAATGTACTACGCCCTGCTTTGAATTAATTCAAACCGAATGCCTTTCATTAATCTAACTGGACAGACATAAACTATTGGTTTGCAGATGTATGTGCATTACCTTTGTTGATGACTTCAGAATTTTAATGTCCAGCTCTCCTTCTATTTAAGAAAACCATGGATTGGTGATGTTGCTGCTGGAATCAAAGGAATTCTACACAGACCTTCTCCTAGAAGCAACAGATGTATTTGAATGTATAGACACTGACATAGAGATCGTGGTGGATTTTGAGGAAGGGGAGGTGCAACCTGGTGGTGAAGAATCAAATTCGGAGGAGGATGGGTCTAGCTCTGAGGAGGAGGATTGTGATGACATTGGCATTGAGTACGTGTGATTAACCCTTTGAAGCCGGATTTATTTCAGAAATCCCAATCTTTTTCGACTTGATTTGGTCTAAGTTTGTCTAAAAGGGTATAGTGTCCCTAAATGTCACTCGAAGCTAACAAAGTATGCCACGAGATGCTAACGTTTTCGGAACTCTGTGGCATCTCTTAAGGCCCTTGCAGAGGTTCTCAAGAAGCATGTTTGTGAATAAGGTGACTTTTTCTAGTGAAAGTTTGAACTTCCAATGCAGTTTATTGGGAAACTACGCCACAAATCAGGTGTTGTGACGACCCTAAAATGACGTCATATGGCAAAAAGTGTCAACTGAGGCAAAACTGTTCAGTGAGAGTTTTTTTTGCTCGTCTGGCACTCAGGAATCTGCCAACTGTTCGACGATACAGCGATGTTCCGGCCCTGGGGACAAACTTAGCCATGAGAGGGGTACCTGCTGCTGGTTAATTTTTTTATCTGACCGCAGGGGGCTAGGCTGATGTCCTGCAACTCCCAAAACGACTTAGAATTATTGCCGGACCACTAGGGACCTTGGAAAATGCCTTTTGTGTAATCTGATATATTGTGAATCCACCAATTATGTATAAGCAGATTTGTATTACTGGCTGAATGTGAATTTCAGCAGCAATAAAATGATTCTTGCATCAAATTACATGCACTTGTTTTCATTGTTGCTCACCTTGGGTGAACACAGCTGATACTATCAGGCTGCCTACATGTATAAAGAAACATCAATTTTTGCCGGAAATGAGCAGACAGGTGTCAAAGATGTGTATGGTCAAGTAGCATCTGCCTCATCTTGCCCTTGTCCTTGTGCCATCCCCTGAAGGCCACGCTTTGAAGTGACTGACCATTGTATTGTCCTGCATGTACATGTATACATGTATCGGGCTGTTGGATTACTGAGAAAAATCAAACTACTCTGAATGACATCTTCAAAGACCGTACTTCAGTATGCGGTAGGTGTATTCTGGTTGAATGTGACATTGTCTCAAGTAAACCATCATTCTGAATTACATACCATACAGTACGTCTCAATTTACC
The DNA here is from genome assembly GCF_910592395.1 of Lineus longissimus. Lineage (NCBI taxonomy): Eukaryota > Metazoa > Nemertea > Pilidiophora > Heteronemertea > Lineidae > Lineus > Lineus longissimus. Next base: position 10,061,795 of record NC_088321.1, read on the forward strand.
CGCAATTCCATGTAGAAGTTAACTTGTGATAACAATACGACTCGCAAGTAATTTCTGACCCGAGTTTTTGTACTGTTTATTCTCAGAGGTGAGAAGGTCAATACAAAACGTATCAACCAGTTTCATTTCACTTGATCCTGCTTACATATGTAATATTCTACTCGTATTGTACTTCATGTCTAGGCCTACATGTAAATGTAGTCACCTTTATTTGTTTTGGTGAATCCGGGTGTGGATGCAATTACCATTAATCATACAGTGATATATTTGTCTTTTATTGAGAGACACTCTGTAATCTGGGTCATCCTGCCATTTTACGCTGATGTTTTGCAGAGGCCTGGGTTGAGCTCTTTTCGTTTTTCGCAATTTTGTAGGCCTACAGTCTTTCACCATGCGACCGATAATTCTGTCTTTTTGTACAGTACACTAACGATTTTGCGGACTCTCTACCGTGGTAACTATTGAACACTAGTCTTAAGAATTTTGGTCTTTTGATAATTCATTAAAAGCCATTAGCTGAAAAAAAAATTTCCGAACAACCATAAAAATCAGATCACAGATGGCCCTTAAAGTCCTCATTTCATTTTCTGCATCTGTTGGGATGGGCCCCGTCCTGCGTTTTGTACCCGCTGCTGAAACCATGGACTTTTACATAATCATCACGGATATGTCACTCTTAAGAAATCAGGGGTTAATGTTCGCGAAACCGAAACCGTTGTTTGCATCCCATATATACTCCATACTAAATAAAAGGTAACAGCATCTCCCGGGCAGCTTTTTTTATATGGTTGGCTAATTCCATTTCTTATTTCCCGTGACAAAAAGAGGCAACATAAGCCAACGTCTAGCTGGTGTAGTAGTGCTCAATGGCAGTCTGCCCTTGAATGAATCACTTCGTTCTGGATCATTCGTGAAAGTTTACGTCAAGGACGTGTGCGAAATCGGATATGTGTGTAGGGCCTACGTCAAAAAAAAGCATAAATGTAGTTAAAATACGATGAAGACAAGGGTCTTGTTTGGGGACTGCCCGTAAGTCCGAAGGTCCAAAAGACCACAAAGGAAAACTCTTTTGAAAACGTCCTATAATTCTGAAGTAGGCCTACTTGCCCGAGTACTTGCGGGCGGGCAGATGACATGGATGAAAGACAAGCGCGACGGCGTACACGTACATGTAGACAGCAAGACTACTGTAGTACATGATGATCAGGATGGACCCTGATTAAACCTTGCTGACTGAAACGCCGTGATTTTCCGCATTGCTCACGAACAACGATCACGATTACGAATTCTTTGTATATAAGTGCATGTAATCTGTTCAGCTACAAAGAAATCGTGATCGTAATCGTTGTTCGTGAGCAATGCGGAAACTCACTGATCTGATTTGGACACATGAAATCAATAAAAGCAAGAGTTGATAAAACGTGTTTCTTTTTTTTTAGCCGATATAAAAACTTTCCCAGATGTCTGCTGCACCAACAGCTCCATCGAATGATCACGGCTCTGTCTTCCCCGCATGCTTATAAGTGCATGCTATTCCGCCCCCCCCCCCCCCAAAAAAAACCCCAACGTCTATACGTTTTACTGGGCAGCTTTCTCCCTAGAAGACATCAATCTCACAACAGACACACTGGAAAGTTTTCACAATTTCATTAAAAATCGCAATATGTCGTATGAATTGATAGACAGAAATGTAGCACTTAATTCTGAGTCATCCTGCATATCATAATTAGGAGTTAAAAGGAACTATTTTGTGGTGGCAATGAATCTTCAAATCAGGCCTCATTATATCCCAACTGCGATGACCATTTACACCACCAAAGTTTTTGGGTCGTACCAAGATCTACATGTATACTGCCCGGAATGTTCATTCATCCTCCTGCAAACGGGGTCTACAACATGCATTGGACCTACGCATGTTTCTGTCTGAGGGAGTGCGATGTATCGATTGAATGACCTGATATGTCAACGAGGCCGGAGGGAGGCTGACCATAAAGTTCAGGATGTCCATGAAATGTCCTTTTTACAACTACTGTTGACCGCACTGTCACAGGCATGAGCCTTGACCCTAGTCTCGGAAAAATCGGTCGCTCTGCTGTTGACCCTGCCAGGGTCAACAGCAGAGTGCCTAATCATGCCCGGTTTTTCGGAAAAACCGGGCATGATTAGGCAAAGTCTCGCTCAAAAACAACATGACAACCTACTATACATGTATATACGACGCAGCAGCAATTGAGTCCCTGAATTTCTCAGGATGCAATATAATAAACTGTCAGTGAAAATATCGAGACTTACCTAGTAAATCGATTATGATATTTTGACGTTTCTTTATTTCCAAAGGTACTCCAATGTTTAGTCCATGCAATTTGAAATAAGTTATATCCGTGAATTGCTTCAGTTTGTGTCAATGTCAAGTGCCATCCGGTCACCCGCGCTTAATATGTTCACGTGGCTGTCATTATACGTATACCGCCAACACCAGGAGTCGTCGTACATGTAGTTTCGTCAGTGAACTTTTAACAGTTAAAGGGACAAACCTTTTTGAACTATTAGGCTATTCTTGTAGGCATCTTACCGGCCTGGGTTTTACAACACCCTGATTTATGATAGGCCTATATTTATGCTTTACTAGTTTTATGTGTTGAAATAATATATGTTACTGCGTGCTGCCCGATACCAAGAGAAATCGATGGGAAACTATCCATTATGCAAACTTCATCCAATCTGGGACCCCATTTCGTCTGTCGTAGTAATCATGAAGTAATTCAGTTCCTTTTGGAATCACACATGTACTCGTCACAATAAGTTGTTTTCTTCCTCTACAATTCTGAAACCGCAGAACACAGTTGTACCGGTATCTACTGTGATTTAGCCATGCACCTGGGTTTTCTTCCAAGCTGATTAACTCTCCTTGGCGATTGCGGTTGCCGTCCAAAAATAAGTTGGCGGTAAGTTTATACATTGTCACTGGTCTACCACAGCCATCAGATTCGTAGATTTTTTCGCGCTTTTCGGCTTCGTTCCGTCCGATAATCTCGCCTCGATATTCACCGATAACTTCTTCGGTACCGATGTCGCACGTAGCAACTGCACCGAAACCTTTTTGCTTCGATATAAAAACTCGTTCAATTGGAATGTCCGTCGTTCTGTTTTGTTCCAGTTCTTTATTTTGATAACACAGAGAAAGGCACCGGTTGCGTACGTGCGTATTCTTTTGCGGTAACACAAAATACCCTTTTCTTTTCCTGTCACTCCCATGCTGCAGTTTCCTTTGCTGAGCTTTGCACCTAAATTGACATACGAAGCGCCGGTACGAGTTTGCGATTGCCAATATAGATTCCTCTTGTGTGATTCTCATGATGAAGTTGACGTACTCGATGTGTAATTCTTTACTACTAGTGAACGCCTCGGACACTACTAGTGTATCGCAGAATTCATCTAGAAATGGACAATTCACCTTCGTGTCTCTAGGGAAGACAGAACCACCCCTTAATTTAGGATTCCTTGGCATTTCAACCCGTCGTTATCACTGCAGCACATTGCCGTCCAGACCTACTCTGGTATACTAGTAGACCATACGCAGATCTATTTTATAAACTATTTTTTTTGTCGGATACCGGCAGCGACCGAGATGTCCATTTATCATTGGATTGTTTTTGCGATGACTTGGGAAATAGTATGATACACCACTTGTTGCCATTATCAGCCTAAAAAATAAACAATGGAGGTTTTTATGTGTATCGTTAAAATATGATTCAGATAGAGAGTATAGGCCCACATCTATTATAAACACATCGACCGTTTTTAATCGGTGGAGGAAATTTTCCAGGCAATAGAAAAGGGGAACCGCGAATTTCAAGATTATTTTGCAAAGTACATACATGTATGTGTTGATTTGGCTATCCCCGATAGTCCGTCACTTTTTGTTAATGCTAATGTTTTTGCTAATTCTAGTGTCAAAATAAAAATCTGCCATATTAATATGTTCGACATTTCAAAAAAAATTCTCCAAAAGGTTAACTTTCTAATTGCTGCAATCAATCAGGCGTGAATATCGTTAATTCTAATACTCTTCAATGCACTAACGTCAGGAGTGACAAACGTCGAGCTCCTCAAACATTAGTGCCTAGAATACATCTCTTTATCACCATGGCTAGCGGATGACATCAGGAGTGTCATATGCCGACCTCCACAAACATTAATGCCTAGAAAACACCGCTTTACCATTACAGCAAGAGGAAGACGTATGCCGACCTCTTCAAACTTAAATGCCTAAAAAACACCCCTTTACCATCACAGCAAGAGGATGACGTCAGGACTGACATACGCCGACCTCCTCAAACATTAGTGTCGAGATTACACCCCTTTACCATCACAGCGGGATGATGACGTCAGGAGTGACATAGGCCGACCTCCTCAAACATTAGTACCTAGAATACATCTCTCTACCATCACAGCAAGAGCATGACGTCAGGAGTGACATATGCCGACCCCCTCAAACATCAGTGCCCTGAATACATCTCTTTACCATCACAGCAAAAGGATGACGTCAGGAGTGACATATGCCGACCTCCTCAAACATTAGTACCTAAAATACATCCCTCTACCATCATAGCAAGAGGATGACGTCAGGAGTGACATATGCCGACCTCCTCAAGCATTAGTACCTAGAATACATCCCTCTACCATCACAGCAAGAGCATGACGTCAGGAGCGACATTTGCCGACCTCCTCAAACATTAGTACCTAGAATACATCCCTCTACCATCACAGCAAGAGCATGATGTCAGGAGTGACATATGCCGACCTCCTCAAGCATTAGTACCTAGAATACATCCCTCTACCATCACAGCAAAAGCATGACGTCAGGAGCGACATATGCCGACCTCCTCAAACATCAGTGCCTGGAATACATCTCTTTACCATCACAGCAAGAGGATGACGTCAGGAGTGACATATGCCGACCTCCTCAAACATTAGTACCTAAAATACATCCCTCTACCATCATAGCAAGAGGATGACGTCAGGAGTGACATATGCCGACCTCCTCAAACATTAGTACCTAAAATACATCCCTTTACCATCATAGCAAGAGGATGACGTCAGGAGTGACATATATGCCGACCTCCTCAAACATTAGTGCCCAGAATACATCTCTTTACCATCACAGCAAGAGGATGACGTCGGGAGTGACATATGCCGACCTCCTCAAACATCAGTGCCCTGAATACATCTCTTTACCATCACAGCAAGAGGATGACGTCGGGAGTGACATATATGCCAACCTCCTCAAATATCAGTGCCTGGAATACATCTCTTTAACATCACAGCAAGAGGATGACGTCGGGAGTGACATATGCCGACCTCCTCAAACATCAGTGCCCTGAATACATCTCTTTACCATCACAGCAAGAGGATGACGTCAGGAGTGACATATGCCGACCTCCTCAAACATTAGTACCTAAAATACATCCCTCTACCATCATAGCAAGAGGATGACGTCAGGAGTGACATATGCCGACCTCCCCAAGCATTAGTACCTAGAATACATCACTCTACCATCACAGCAAGAGCATGACGTCAGGAGCGACATATGCCGACCTCCTCAAACATTAGTACCTAGAATACATCCCTCTACTATCACAGCAAGAGCATGACGTCAGGAGTGACATATGCCGACCTCCTCAAACATTAGTACCAAGAATACATCCCTCTACCATCACAGCAAAAGCATGACGTCAGGAGTGACATATGCCGACCTCCTCAAACATCAGTGCCTGGAATACATCTCTTTACCATCACAGCAAGAGGATGACGTCAGGAGTGACATATGCCGACCTCCTCAAACATTAGTACCTAAAATACATCCCTCTACCATCATAGCAAGAGCATGACGTCAGGAGTGACATAGGCCGACCTCCTCAAATATCAGTGCCTGGAATACATCTCTTTACCATCACAGCAAGAGGATGACGTCGGGAGTGACATATGCCGACCTCCTCAAACATTAATACCTAGAATACATCCCCCTACCATCATAGCAAGAGGATGACGTCAGGAGTGACATATGCCGACCTCCTCAAGCATTAGTACCTAGAATACATCCCTCTACCATCACAGCAAGAGCATGACGTCAGGAGTGACATATGCCGACCTCCTCAAACATTAGTACCTAGAATACATCCCTCTACCATCACAGCAAGAGGATGACGTCAGGAGTGACATATGCCGACCTCCTCAAACATTAGTACCTAGAATACATCCCTCTACCATCATAGCAAGAGGATGACGTCAGGAGTGACATATGCCGACCTCCTCAAACATTAGTACCTAGAATACATCTCTTTATCACCATGGCTAGAGGATGACGTCAGGAGTGACATAGGCCGACCTTCTCAAATATCAGTGCCTGGAATACATCTCTTTATCACCACAGCAAGAGGATGACGTCAGGAGTGACATATGCCGACCTCCTCAAACAGTAGTACCTAGAATACATCCCTCTACCATCACAGCAAGAGGATGACGTCAGGAGTGACATATGCCGACCTCCTCAAACATTAGTACCTAGAATACATCCCTCTACCATCATAGCAAGAGGATGACGTCAGGAGTGACATATGCCGACCTCCTCAAACATTAGTACCTAGAATACATCTCTTTATCACCATGGCTAGAGGATGACGTCAGGAGTGACATAGGCCGACCTCCTCAAACATTAGTACCTAGAATACATCCCTCTACCATCATAACAAGAGGATGACGTCAGGAGTGACATATGCCGACCTCCTCAAACATTAGTGCCTAGAATACATCTCTTTACCATCACAGCAAGAGGATGACGTCAGGAGTGACATAATTATGCCGACCTCCTCAAACATAAGTGCCTAGAATACATCCCTTTACCATCATAGCGGGATGATGACGTCAGGAGTGACATAGGCTGACTTCCTCAAAAATTAATGCTAGAATACAGCCCTAATACCATCACAGCAAGAGTATGACGTCAGGAGTGCCATATGCCGACCTCCTCAAACATTAGAGCCTAGAATACCTCCCTTTGTCACCATGGCAGGAGGATGACGTCAGGGGTGACAAAAGCCGACTTTACCAAGCGCTGGTAACCACTGGTGAACTCGAATGCATCCCTTTATGACCAGTGGAGGATGACGTCAGGAGTGCCATATGCCGTCCTCCTCATTCGACAAACATTAGTACCTAGAATACATCCCTTTATCTTCATGGCAAGGAGGCAATATCATAAGTGACAAAGGCCGACGTGCTAAAACATCAGTGCCTAGAATACACCCCTTTATCATCACGGCAAGAGGGTGACATCTGCAGTGACATAAGCCGACCTCCTCAAACATTAGTGCTGGAATACATCCATTTATCATCACAGCAAGAGGATGACGTTAGAAGTGACATAATTTTGCCGACCACCTTAAACATTAGTGCTTGGAATACATCCCTTTACCATCTTGGCTAGAGGATGACATCAGGAGTGTCATAAGCCGACCTCCTCTAACATTAGTGCCTAAGATACATCCCTTTACCATCATGGCAAGTGGATGACGTCTGGAGTGACAAAGACCGACCTCCTCAAACATTAGTGCCTAAGATACATCCCTTTACCATCATGGCTAGAGGATGACATCAGGAGTGTCATAAGCCGACCTCCTCAAACATTAATGCCTAGGATACATACATTTATCATCACGGTAAGAGGGTGACGTCCGGAGTGATATATGCCGACCCTCTCAAACATTAGCGCCTAGGATACATCTCTTTACCATCATGGGAAGAACATGACGTCAGGAGTGACATAGGCCAACTTCCTCAAACATTAGTGCCTAGAATACATTCTTTTATCACCATGGCCGACTTCCTCATAACATTAGTGCCTATAATTGATCCCTTTACCACCATGGCAAGGGCATATGACGTCAGGAGTGACATATGCCGAGCTCCTTAAACATTTATGCCTAGAATAGACCCCTTTACCATCACACCAGGAGCATTACGTTAGTAGTGACATATGCTGACCTCCTCAAACATTAGTGTCGAGAATACACTTTTTTACCATCACAGCAAGAGGATGACGTCAGGAGTGACATAGGCTGACCTCCTCAAACATTAGTGCCTAGGATACATACATTTATCATCACGGTAAGAGGATGACGTCAAGAGACATATTTGCCGACCCTCTCAAACATTAGTGCCTAGGATACATCTCTTTATCACCATGGCTAGAGGATGACGTCAGGAGTGACATAATATGCCGACCTCCACAAACATTAATGCCTAGAAAACACCGCTTTACCATCATAACAAGAGGATGACGTCAGGAGTGACATATGCCGACCTCCTCAAACATTAGTACCTAGAATACATCCCTCTACCATCATAGCAAGAGGATGACGTCAGGAGTGACATATGCCGACCTCCTCAAACATTAATACCTAGAATACATCCCTCTACCATCATAGCAAGAGGATGACGTCAGGAGTGACATATATGCCGACCTCCTCAAACATTAGTGCCTAGGATACAGCCTTTTACTATCACAGCATGAGGGTGACGTCAGGAATGACATAATGCCGACCTCCTTAAACATTAGTGCCAAGAATACACCCCCTTACCATCACAGCAACGGATGACGTCAGGAGTGACATATGCACATTAATGCCTAGAATTCACCCCTTTACTACACAGCAAGAGCATGACGTCAGCAAGAGTTAATGTCTCCAATAAATGTTGGACTTCGCACTTGGAGAAAATGTGCGTTCCGTCTCCGACGACAATCGAACTGTCCCTGTCTCGATTGTATGTTTGCTGCGTCCTTCAAGAAGACATTGTCTACGACAATGACGAAATTGTCTCTTTCAATGACCATGTCATCTCAGGCTGTCTCTTTAGGTGACTTACATGTCTCGTCTCCGATGGTGGTTGAAATGTCCCTTGCGATTACTAGTATATTGTCCCCAGTGTATGTTGAACTGTGTAACAAGGGAGGCCGTATTGTTTCCGACAATTATTGAATTGGTCACTTTCAAAGACAAATATTTCTCCAATACTCTTTTCTCCGTCGGCAATTGAACTGTCTTTTTCCATGCCAAATATTGTCGGAACTACAATTTGGAATGTCCTGGGATGAGATGTATTGTCTTCGGTGTTGTTTGAAATGTCCCCTGTACATGTGATGACGAATGTTTTCTCCAGTGAATGTTCGATTGTCTCTGGAGAAGACGTATTGTCTTCGACGGTTGTTGAACTTTCTCTCTCAATGAGAAATGTTGTCTTCAGTACATGTCGAACTGTTCCCTGAAAAAAAATTATCATCTCAGACAGTGGTTGAACTGTTGCTTGGAATGGCATTGATATTGTCTCGAGAGTATGTTGGACTCGGTCCCTAGAGAAGACATTTTGTCTCCGGTGTTGGTTGAACCGTCACTTCCGATGGCAATGATATTGTCTCGAGAGTATGTTGGACTTGGTCCCTGGAGAAGACACTTTGTCTCTGATGTTGGTTGAACCGTCGCCTACGTTGGCAATGATATTGTCTCCAGAGTATGTTGGACTTGGTCCCTGGAGAAGACATTTGTCTCCGGTGATGGTTGAACCGTCACTTGCGATGGAAATGATATTGTCTCCAGAGTATGTTGGACTCGGTCCCTGGAGAAGACGTTTTGTCTCCGGTGTTGGTTGAACCGTCACTTGCGATGGAAATGATATTGTCTCCAGAGTATGTTGGACTTGGTCCCTGGAGAAGACGTTTTGTCTCCGGTGTTGGTTGAACCGTCACTTGCGATGGCAATGATATTGTCTCCAGAGTATGTTGGACACGGTCCCTGGAGAAGACATTTGTCTCCGGTGTTGGTTGAACCGTCACTTGCGATGGCAATGATATTGTCTCGAGAGTATGTTGGACTTGGTCCCTGGAGAAGACGTTTTGTCTCCGGTGTTGGTTGAACCGTCACTTGCGATGGCAATGATATTGTCTCGAGAGTATGTTGGACTTGGTCCCTGGAGAAGACACTTTGTCTCTGGTGTTGGTTGATCCGTCACTTGCGATGTCAACGAAATTGTCTCGAGAGTATGTTGGACTTGGTCCCTGGAGAAGACACTTTGTCTCCGGTGTTGGTTGAACCGTCACTTATGATGGCAATGATATTGTCTCGACAGTATGTTGGACTTGGACCCTGGAGAAGACGTTTTGTCTCTGATGTTGGTTGAACCGTCATTTACGATGGCAATGATATTGTCTCCATAGTAAGTTGGAAATGGTCCCTGGAGAAGACGTTTTGTCTCCGGTGTTGGTTGAACCGTCGCCTACGTTGGCAATGATATTGTCTCCAGAGTATGTTGGACTTGGTCCCTGGAGAAGACATTTGTCTCCGGTGTTGGTTGAACCGTCACTTGCGATGGAAATGATATTGTCTCCAGAGTATGTTGGACTCGGTCCCTGGAGAAGACGTTTTGTCTCCGGTGTTGGTTGAACCGTCACTTGCGATGGCAATGATATTGTCTCCAGAGTATGTTTGACTCGGTCCCTGGAGAAGACGTTTTGTCTCCGGTGTTGGTTGAACCGTCACTTGCGATGGCAATGATATTGTCTCGACAGTATGTTGGACTTGGTCCCTGGAGAAGACGTTTTGTCTCTGATGTTGGTTGAACAGTCACTTGCGATGGCAATGATATTGTCTCGAGAGTATGTTGGACTCGGTCCCTGGAGAAGACACTTTGTCTCTGGTGTTGGTTGATCCGTCACTTGCGATGTCAACGAAATTGTCTCGAGAGTATGTTGGACTTGGTCCCTGGAGAAGACACTTTGTCTCCGGTGTTGGTTGAACCTTCACTTATGATGGCAATGATATTGTCTCGACAGTATGTTGGACTTGGTTCCTGGAGAAGACACTTTGTCTCTGGTGTTGGTTGATCCGTCACTTGCGATGTCAACGAAATTGTCTCGAGAGTATGTTGGACTTGGTCCCTGGAGAAGACACTTTGTCTCCTGTGTTGGTTGAACCGTCGCTTATGATGATATTGTCTCGAGAGTATAATGGACTTGGTCCCTGGAGAAGACGTTTTGTCTCCGGTGTTGGTTGAACCGTCGCTTGCGATGGAAATGATATTGTCTCCAGAGTATGTTTGACTTGGTCCCTGGAGAAGACGTTTTGTCTCCGGTGTTGGTTGAACCGTCACTTGCGATGGCAATGATATTGTCTCCAGAGTATGTTGGACTCGGTCCCTGGAGAAGACACTTTGTCTCTGGTGTTGGTTGAACCGTCACTTGCGATTGCAATATTGTCTCGAGAGTATGTTGGACTCGGTCCCTGGAGAAGACACTTTGTCTCTGGTGTTGGTTGAACCGTCACTTGCGATTGCAATATTGTCTCCAGAGTATGTTGGACTTGGTCCCTGGAGAAGACACTTTGTCTCTGGTGTTGGTTGAACCGTCACTTGCAATGGCAATATTGTCTCCAGAGTATGTTGGACTCGGTCCCTGGAGAAGACACTTTGTCTCTGGTGTTGGTTGATCCGTCTCTTGCGATGGCAATGATATTGTCTCCAGAGTATGTTGGACTCGGTCCCTGGAGAAGACGTTTTGTCTCTGATGTTGGTTGAACCGTCACTTACGATGGCAATGATATTGTCTCCATAGTAAGTTGGAAATGGTCCCTGGAGAAGACATTTGTCTCCGGTGTTGGTTGAACCGTCACTTGCGATGGCAATGATATTGTCTCCAGAGTATGTTGGACACGGTCCCTGGAGAAGGCGTTTTGTCTCCGGTGTTGGTTGAACCGTCGCTTACGATGGCAATAGTATTGTCTCCAGAGTATGTTGGACTTGGTATTTGGAGAAGACGTTTTGTCTCCGGTGTTGGTTGAACCAACACTTGCGATGGCAATGATATGGTTTCGAGAGCATGTTTGACTTTGGTTCCTGGAGAAGGCGTTTTGTCTCCGGTGTTGGTTGAACCGTCGCTTACGCTGGCAATGATATTGTCTCGACAGTATGTTGGACTTGGTCCCTTGAGAAGACGTTTTGTCTCCGGTGTTGGGTGAACTGTCGCTTACGATGGAAATGATATTGTCTCGAGAGTATAATGGACTTGGTCCCTGGAGAAGACACTTCGTCTCCGGTGTTGGTTGAACCGTCACTTATGATGGCAATGATATGGTCTCGAAAGCATGTTTGACTTTGGTCCGTGGATAAGACGTTTTGTCTCCGGTGTTGGTTGAACCGTCACTTGCGATGGCAATGATATTGTCTCGACAGTATGTTGGACTTGGTCCCCGGAGAAGACACTTTGTCTCCGGTGTTGGTTGAACCGTCACTTGGAACGGCAATGATATTGTCTCGAGAGTATAATGGACTTGGTCCCTGGAGAAGACGTTTTGTCTCCGGTGTTGGTTGAACCAACACTTGCGATGGCAATGATATTGTCTCGAGAGTATGTTGGACTTTGTCCCTGGAGAAGACGTTTTGTCTCCATTGTTGGTTGAACTGTCCCTTGGGATCACATATTTTGCATCAAGAACAATTTTGACTGTTTCTAGATATGATGTACACTCATGGTCAAAAGCTTATGGAAAAATTAATTAACAAAAAAGTGAAAAAAGATGCCTCTCAAAATTATGTTATAACTTTGTTATGCAATTGGCCCTGATATCAACTATGATAACATTCGATAGCCAAGAAGTTTTTTCACAAGTGGTGAAAATTTGGGTTCAAGAGGATCAACCGTTTTTGAGAAAATGTGCAAAAACTGGTGTCCATAAACTAATGACCATGAGTGTACATGTTTTGTCTCCAACGTTGGTTGAATCGTTCCTGGTGATGACGCAATATGTTATCTCCACTACCCTGAGAAAACGTTTATGTCGTTGACGGTGATTGAGCTGTCGCTTGTGATTGAAAATACTGTCTCCGGTACGAGTTGAATGCTGTCTTTGAACAATGTCTCTGGCGGTGGTTGAACAGTCCCTTGCGGTGGCAAATATTGTCTCGATAGTGTTACTGTTAGTCAGACTGCATCGATCTCCAAGTTTGATGGACTATAGATTCCCGTTGTCAGACATTTGTTGGGAGTCCATCCCTGCCTAGAGAAGACAATTGTCGCCAATGGTTGTTGGATTGCGTCTTTAAACAAAACGAATTTTCTCCGTAGGATGTCTGTCTTTGAACCTACCTCCCCTTTCTGGTAGGGAAGGGTATCACGGAGAAGAGGTTACCTTTCCTCTGCCAGCGTGCAGGAAATAATGGCGACGAAAAATGCCACAAAATGCACTTTCTCTTCAAGTTTTCATGGTTTCTATCACGTTTTATGAACAAGTATTTGTATTACATTGTACATGGGAAATTTACTTTTATTCCGGTAATTTTATTGATTTTTTACCCTTTCTCGGTATTTTCAAAACCAGGTTTTCAACATGTTTTTAACATCGCAAAAGGCTTATTTCTTAATGCAATTGAATATAAGTTCCTGGTGATAAGTGTATAATTTTCAATCATGTCCTCGTCAGAAGTGTTGGCTTTCCAGTCCATTTATGACGTCGCCCTCCTTCAAAGTTCTAGCCGCATGTTTATTTCAAAATAGACACGTGGGGCCAGTAAATGATTTCAGGGAACATTGTACGATGAGGTGCTTTGAAATGGCGAATTAGGTTGACCACATTTATTAGCATAGTCATTTACCACGTTACCTTCAACAACGATGAATGCAATCCCCTTTTCTTATCACAGTATATAAAAGCAACAACGAGCCACATGCAACTGAAGTAACTGAATAGAACCCCCGGACCCTATTTTCCACCTTTTTAGGCCTAATCAAACTGACTGATTTGAGGTGACTTCTCAATAGGACGTGACTTCTCAATAGGACGTGAGACTGTTCATTTTCACCGCCCGAAAAAAATGCAAAAAGTAGGCTGAATTATTGGTGTGAAAATTCCCTTTAAGGGTTGGCTATTGGCTAGAGCTTGAAATCTTGGAGCAACTAGAACTCATTCAAAATGCAGTTAATACCAATTTCAAGACTGGGAAGCAGTTCCCTGGAAAACAAAGAACTGCATACCATCCTTGAAATTTGAATTCACTTAATTTTGAATACACTATAATTGCTCCAAGATTTCACGTTCTAGCGAAAATGGTGGTGCCTATAGCCAACCCTTATTGCCATATACTAAGAGGTCAACTGCTGTGACATTGTTAGTTAACTCTTTTCTAATTACGCGTGTTCACTCTATCAGTGCTGGTATGAGTGGGGTAGGTTTTGAGGATAGGGGAATAGTAGCAAAGCCAAAATATTTCAGGAACTACATGTATAAGGCGGGCCTTACTGGGAAAAGGACCTTGCCTCTGACGATCGTTAACTTCTCTAAATTAAGCCTTACAGAAACTTTTCTTTTACCACCGAACATAGAACCATGGGGATAGTAACCAAGCCAAATTTTTCAGAAACTATAAGGCGGGCCTACTGGGAAACGGACCTGGCTTTTGACGAGTAGGACCTTTATGGCTTTACCATCAAACATAGAATCCTGGGGATAGGGATATTGCCACGCAACCGCACCGGGTGGTCTTCTATGTAATTATGACAAATGAAATGGTCGATGGACCATGTGCTCACCTGTGTGTTATGGTTGAACATGGATACAGTTCAAAAAGGTTTTAGCTTACGACACTGTTTGGGACATTGGTAAAAAAGTGTGTATAATTTTATAGTCGGACCAACAGTTAATAATGACCACACCAGTATGGTCGAAATGATGGGCATTTGTGAATACAAGATCCAATTTAGTGTGATTGGTAGGACTAGAGATCAAGCGGAGCAAATTATCAACAATGACCATGACACTGGCATAGTCCCGGGGTATAGTAAGATCAGGTGGAGGGGATTAGGGGAGATGAAGGCAGACTTCCAAATCCACTCTCAAAGGCCCAGGCCTGGGCCTAGACTTCGACTTTCACATGCCATGGTAACATTTCAAGGCAAGGGAGAGTTGGCGCTCAGAATACCCTCTACTCTAAACCCATGTGGACACAATACAGGCACAAGTCCTAGGTACAAAGAGCGGAACCACTCCTTGAATAGCAGACAAGGGGTTAAGGGAACCATATGACTATATTCGCTTTTTCCAGCCATATGGTCGGGCACTAAGCCACAAATGGCCGTGAAAGAACATTAGGGTAGGCAACTCGGGCCTTGGGACCTGACTAGACCTATTCTGTTTTCATCTTTGGGGCAAGGGCTAATGGTCAAACTCACTGCAATGGTTTAACCCCTGAAATTCACTACCTTATAATTAGCTCCTCTCCTCACTTCAAGGCTATTTCTCTACATGTACAACCAAACAATAGCAATCATGAACAGTGTTCTACTTGACAGACCATTTTTTTAATTGAAGAACTAGGCCCAGTGCGCAATATTTTCACTTTGACCTTTGCCCCCCCCCCCCCCCTCCAGTGGCCAACCCTTGAATCTCATAAGGCCATGTTTTGATCCGTGGGTTGGGGTCAGTTAGGGATCAGTAGCTAAAGTGGTTATAAAAGGTTCTACCATTGTTAAACAACAGTGCTGTCGGGACACTTTGACCTCTGTGACCTTGAAAAACCCGCAAGATATGTGATGTACCTTGACAGAAGTACCTACCATAAAAATCTGACCAGTAATAAGCGATAATCGAACATTTTGACTTTGGACGATTGGTCCCCCGGCGGCCAAACCGTGAATCATAAAAGACCGCGGTTCCGTCTATGAGTAGGGGTCACCATTTGTGCAAAGTTAGGGATCTGTAGCTAAAGTGGTTACAAACGTGCCGTTATTGTAAAACGGCGGTGCCATGGGAAAACTTTGAACTCTGCGACCTTGAAAAGTAGGCCAAATCAAAAACCTGTCGAATATGAGATGTATACCCACTATAAAAATATCAGCATGAAAATCGGACCACTAGGCCTATTAAACGAGTAATCAAACATTTTAACTTATGACACTTGGCCCCTTGGTTGCGAAACCAAGTATTATACAAGGCCACAATTTAGTCTCCGAGTAGCTGTCACCCAGGGGCACATGCTTACCAAGTTTGAGTTAAGTAGCTTCAGCGGTAACAAAACGTGAATACAATAGTCCGATGGCCACTAAAATCGCCGAGATGGTTGGCTTAGTGAAGTGTTTTGCCCAAGGCCCCATCTGCATATGGACTTCAGAAGAATAATGCTCAGCCTGATTTCACCCTAACTTCCCAGTTGTATGTACACCACTCGTACAGCTGATGCGTATAAACAGTGGGTGGAAATGCTTGGAATGATTATTTGAGATTTTTTATTGGTGAATTATGACGAGAATAGGTTGGTATATACTCATACACACCACATGCTGGTAAGATGCAAAAGAACTGGGTCAGGATACAACACATGAAATTTTGTGGTTTATGCCTGTGTGTGTGTTGGACTGCTTGCCACAAGCAATCGATGAGATTGCAGCAAAATTCTAGTTTCGTCGAATGATGTTCTGTTCTATTTGGGTACCTGTAAACAAGCAAGAAATAACGAAATCTTATTGGAATCTTTTAGACCGTTAGACGAGAAATGACTTATTTGGGTATACAAGTAAAATGAAACGGCCGGGGGCCATTGTGCTCACCGTAAGTTTATCTAGTAGACAATTAATTCATGCTAGTTACAGAAAGTGCTACAGTATGAAGCCAAATGAAAGTTTTATACGGTAAAATCAAAAACCATGTGCAAGTAATACTATATGGTGGGTTAGCTGGTCCCATGTTCATCAGACTAATGGCAATTGGGCAAGTAGTTAAAAAGCAATAATCACAATTCTTAAAGCTTTCAGAGTTGGCCCCCAAGGTGGCCAAGTTGAGATTCAGATTGGACTGGAATGTGTTATCTGAGGTTATCTGACCTATACGGCCATGTCTACCCAGTTTCAGGTTCATAGCTTCAGTCGTTAAGAAACTTGCCAAATAAAGTTACACTCTAACAGCCAATTGACCTCTGCGACCTTGAAAAGTAGGTCAAATTAAAAACCCATAAGACATATGATGTATCCCTGCTATATGAGCACCTACCACAAAAGTTTTATTGAAAACAAGTCACCAATAAGCGAGATATCACACTTTTTTAGATATCCACATTCGGCCCCCTGGTGGCTAAGTTGAGAATCAGATCCGACCGAATTTAGTGTCACAGGTCATCTGACCTAGGGGGTCCTGTGTACAAAGTTTCAAGTTCATAGGTTTATCGGTTAAGAAACGTGCCACTGTTTTTGAAACAGGATACGACGACGGACGACGGACACTGCGGTATTACTACACACTGGCAACATTTTAGTAACATTTTTGCAACATTTGTAGCGAAAACACGATGTTGGCACTGGCAGAATGTTGCTAGTGTACACAGAGCAAAAACCAAGTTACAACATGTTGCAAAAATGTTGGGAAAATGTTGATAAATTATATGCAATGCAATTCTTTTTCAACATGTTGCTAAAATGTTTCAAACTCTCAGCCAATCAGGAACAGAATTTGCGTCTTGTGATCAAGCTGAGATCATGTGACTTGGACAAAATATCACCTCCCATGGAGTATGATGATAACTGGTCCTCAGAAAGGACTGAAAGGCACATTTATGCCTATGAGGAACTACCCTTATGGAACACGACATCCAACGTACAGTGATATGCGCCATAAGGCCCCTATTTGGCCTTGTTACCTCTCTCTCTTCGGTCTTTGGCGACGTTTCTTACACCTTTCAACAATAACAGATGAAATTGCTGAAGAGGCACACAAAACACAGCTCACCTTGGAATCATTGATTTTCCCTCCCAAATAACTGTTTTCGGCAAAGAAATCACAATATTTTAGCAACATGTTGTAAGAATGTTGCAAATTTGTTGGCCAGTGTGTACAGGGGCATGTTGCAAAAATGTTGCAAATTTGTTGGAAAAATGTTGCCAGTGTACACCCTGCTTTAGAAATAAAGTTTTTTTCAGTTCTTGCCAACACAAATATGCACCCCGTAGAGGTTTTTCAACGAAGTGAAAAACCCTTAAAGGTTTTTCACGATCTCAAAAACCACGTGGGGTTTTTCATTTTGCCAGAAAACCTCTACGGGGTCCATATTTGTGTTGGCCAAAAAACCCTTAAATGGTTTTTCAGAAGCTGAAAAACCTTTATTTTTAAGAGTGATAAGGTGAGCCAAAAAGGATCGGGTTGGAACGAAGAAGATAAGGCCGTGTGTGTCATGGTGTGCATTCAAACTGCATGCGCTGAAGTTGCTGTCTAGGCTGTCCTCACGCTTTATCTTTGAGGCCATGAACGTGTCATTTGGCATGACGTGATATCAGAGGTATGAATTTTTAGAATCACTTATGGTCTGTCGGCATGCACATGATATAGGCCTACGCAATAATAGCTGCCTGCTGCAGTCTGCACAACTCAGATTATCAACAGTGAAAAGTGTGTGCCTCACCATTCGCAACCATCAGTGCTATACTCGGTTCGTTACCTCCCCCCCCCCCCCCCCCACACACACAGAGTCCGGGTTGGCGGCTCGAGGGTCGAGATGGTGCCTCATTAGACATCTCCTATGGATGCCGTATTCGTTACTGCCAACTGAATAGGTTGAAACAGTGAAACCTAGGAAAGGATAAGTTGCTGTATAAGTTGGATTGCCAAAAACGAAATTTTTCACTTCGCACATTGTATAATGTTCTCTCAGTTAAGGGTTTGCTATAGGCACCACCATTTCCGCTAGAATGTGAAATCTTGGAGAAATGAAGTGAATTCAAATTTCAAGGATGGTATACGGTTCTTTGTTAGTTTTCCAGGGAACGGCGTACCAGCCTTGAAATTGGTATTAACTGAATTATGAATGAGTTCTAGTTGCTCCAAGATTTCAAGCTCAAGCCAAAATGGCGGTGCCAATAGCCAACCCTTAATAGATATGCTGAATTGCTTGCACTAGAGATATTAAGCGTCCCCGTGCTAGAGCCAATACAACGTGAACGCATTATGTAACTAACAGTGTTCAGTCGGCACCTGGATACGCCGTTGTGGC